>NC_056750.1:359838299-359953299 GCF_019279795.1 Protopterus annectens | reverse complement strand
ACCTGCTTGCAGAGAGAGATATATGCTCTTTTCCATCTCTTTTATATTGCCATATTTAAATTAGCAGTGCAGAATGGATGTAATGACCCCTGTATTATCCCCACTGGTTAATTATTTAATCCTATTAAGTCCTTTCTCACCATCCCTACTTAACTCAGTGTGATCCCTTTCCCTGTCAGAGTTTCATCATCACTTAGCCACGAGTCATTCTTAAAAAACTTGCTCAAAGCTGAGCAGGCCATATCTACTCCTTGCCCCACAAAAAACTTGGTATGCTATACTGCCATAATAGTTATATCTCGCCTTCCACTAGGCTCAAACTAGCCAATACTTCTCATCCCTCCCCTCCTGTATGGTGCATCTATCCTCATCAACCTGCAATCACCCCTCAAAACAAAACTCTCCTCTTGCTATAACAAGATATCAAAATTTGCAGCAGGTCACAGAGCCCTTTTCTCACCATTGTAATGCTCTTCACCAACTAAACTGGGTTGAGCTACCTAACCTCCTAACTTATACCCAACTCATTCAAACACACAAACACATTTACAACCCCTCTCTTTGTCCCTCCCTAGCCACTACCTTTGAAATGTATGACTTCTAAGATCTAATTCTCAAAACCTAATTAAATTGTACAAACCCACACGTCCAGCTGGGAATCACCTAATGTCCTTCTCTCTTGTACGCCTCTGGAATTCTCTACCATCTCCTGTCTGCATCACCAGCAGTGTCTCCTCATTTAAAATGTTGCTGCACTCGCACCTAACTTCACAGTGGAAGTGCTCCTGTTCCCATCCTGCCTAATCCTTCTAGTACCACTTCCTACTCTCCTAGAACTAAATACGCCATCACTGCCTCCTATAATTCCACAGCTCTATTGAACTATTTGACCAGCTATTTAACAGTTACCGTATGCTGCTACTTTTGTGTAAAAAAAAAAAAAAAAAAAAAAAAAATGTTTTTTATTGCTGTTTTACAAACTATACTTATGTATTCTATCGCTAACTTTATCTTATTATATATACTTTGTATTTCTATGAGATAATCTGTAATGTAAATTTGTATTTTTCTGGAGCTTTTCTTCCCAGGACTCTTGAGGCCAATTGGACTATCCTGGCAAACAAACTGCAAATAAATAATAAAATAATTGTCACCTTCTGGTCCTTTGTTACACAGAAGAGTTTTATTAGTCTGAAATGACTTTCTCCCCAAGCCTCAGATGAAATCGGCAACAGCCCAGTCAGATTTTCCCAGCAAGCAAGTATAAAATAAATTAGTAATGAATTTCTACTTGTGTGCCTCTTGAACTTGCTGATATTGTGTAATTTACATATCAGTGATGTTAAGAAAGTCCTCCAGTCTTTCCTTTAAACACAAGAAACATTTGGTAGTATACTTTATTTTACTAATGTTGCAACTCAACTGTTTTACTTTTTATAAATCGTTGAATATAGAGTTAAGTACTCACTTTTACTTTTTACTAACCATGCAAAATTAATTATTAAAGTGTTCAGTACTAAAATGTATAGGAAATTGGAACACAGCCAAAAAGAAAAGAAAAACAAGAATATATTTTCAGAAGTAGATTTGAATTATTTAATTTCCACATTGGAAAAAAACAGAAAACAAAGTTGTACAGTTTATATTTCTTACACAAAATAAAGAACATCTTTGTACCTCATTTAAGAAAGATACTTGGTTTCATATTACCAAAAGTTACATTCCTCCTCAGATCTCCAACTCATAAGCTCCTACATGACTCCTACTGTCCTCAACTTAATTGCAAACTGCAGATTCAGGCTATCACCCAGACCCTATTTTTCCAAAACCTTAATGCCATTCATTTTATTAGGTCTCCCTTCAACTTTCCAATGAAAAAAAATAGTCATTGTTGTGAAATGATTTATACAGCCTGCAATTCTCACTTCAAAAAAAAATAAATAAAAAAAATAAATAAATAAAAAAAGGAAAATAGACAACCTTTCTCAATTTCATAAACAGCTGAAGCTGTACCTTCAAAATCAAAACCACACTACTTCTTTATTGATAAAAGTTGAATATATACAACCATACTTTAAAACCTATGTAAAAATAGCCATGTAATATATCTCTTTGCTGTTGTCTTTTCTCATCTAAGACATGCGTAGGCCATATTATATCTTATCTCCTTCGACTGTATATCAGGACAACTGTTATTGTATTGTTAGTACCCTAATGGCAAGGTTATTGCACAACTTTACTGTATGGTAACATTTTATTTGTTATGCAAGTTTCTCTGTACTTCCACTTGAAATTATATTATCCATTGCATATGTAATTTTGTCTTTGTGTTTGCCTTTGGGCCCAGCATGTGGCTAAAAAGTATCCTTAGACCAACTCACACATCTGGAGCAGCAGAAGATTAATGTTCTGAGCTTTTGACAAGCTGCTTCCTGCACCCAACACATAGGGTTTGATTTCTTCTAATTTCATTTGCCTACTGAGCTACTCTGAATAAGTCACTTAACCAGACAGTGCTCCTGTGTCACGTGTGAAAAGGGACACTTGTTCAAGGCTGACATTAGGTGAAATGATGTCCTAGGTGAAGAGCTCCATGACACCAGCTCCTGTTGCCCAGTGCCCCCCCCCCACACACACACACACACACCAGCACCTCCAATCCCTCCATTTACCCCCATCATGACATTTCAACATAATTGAAATTATTTGTTATACCTTTTCTCACATTTTGACAATCTTCAGCTTTTTCCTGCCTCCTTTCAACACATCTGAAGTGGGTCAAACAACAGTGTAATAATCTTGGAGGAAATAGATGAATTAAGGTGGAGCTCTGAGAGCTATTAAGTTCCCCAGAAGGTAAGCGGATTTAGAGAGTGTTCCTCCCTTTTCATCCAGTAATTGCCTAAGCCAAATTATGAGCAATGAAAGAAATTCAGTCTTATTCGTCAGCTTTGCATTTTCCTGCATATTTCCAACACATCATAACTGGCCAAGGGTGTGCTGTAGTAACTAGAGAATCAATAATCAGATTTAATCCATCAAATTACAAATGCTCTGAAATCTGTCAGAGCTATTTTCCAACTGTCTGAACCAGTGATTTTTCTCTCAAGGAAAAATGAGTTTTGTCAGACAAAATAACTTCACAATAAACAGAAAGTAAATGTTTGTGAGGATACAAATTCATAAGTGGAAATAATGTTTCCCTACCCCATCCTAAAAAAGTTACCTTTTTTGTATCACTCTGCTGTTAGATTGGGATGAAGTCACAGATAGCCACAGTTGTATAGTTCAAATGTCTTCTGTTGAACATATGTACAATAATACATAAGTACTGTCTACTAGCTATCTAGTTTTTGTCTAAATGTAAACTGTAAATCATCTACTATTACTAGAAAAGCAACCTTAAGTGACTGCTCATAATGCATACATTACTGTAGTCCTATAGATGCAATCTATTGTATATGATGTTAGGAAAAGTCAAAATGTGGAGCTGTGTATTATATGTGGAGCTTTTCTACCTGGGTCTGTGGTGAAAGCAAGTTATGTAACCCAGTCAGACTATCCTGGAAAATAAATGTCAAATAAATAAATGCCTTCTCGCCCCTACCCTCAAAAGATAATTCTTTGATCCACTTTAATGACAGACTGTGGAGAAACTGAAAGCATGGCAACATATTTCAAGCTGTTGCTGTCAAGACATATATAACAGTATATCTTCTTGTCTCTAACCCCCCCCCCCCAAAAAAAAAAGAAATAACTGCATGTATATACATTTAATGTTTGATGGTGAGGAAGGTGAATACAATAAGGAACACACTAATGTACTCTTAACTTGTTACTCCTAAACACTACACTCCCTGTAGACAAGCTAATATGACTTTCATTGCATACCTCTGAGATATGTAAGGGAGGTTAAAGAAATACTGACTGTACTATCCACAGTCCCATATAAGCTGTATTGACAATTTGTATGCATTTTTAAGCAAGGCTTGATTTAGACTTTGAGATTCAGGGCAAAGATCATTATGTCAAAATCTACTTATACAGCCTAAGGTGTGGCTGTGGGGGATTAACAGACCCCTAGCAGCTGTGTGGGTCTAGGATGTCCTGTGGTCCATTTTATGTTTGATTTTGAAAGCTAGTGACTTGCTATTTATTTATTTATTTATTTTTATGTATGTGACTGGGAATATTGTGTGTGTCCATTTTTTTCTTTTCCTAAACACGTTGATACTGCCCATGAAAGTCTAGTCTTTTTGAAATAGTGGTGATTACAAAGCATGGGGAAGGATTTGCAGGAAGCAACTGAATCATTGGACTATTTGTAATGTTGTGCGGTGCTATTATGGCAAGTCAGTAACCAAAACGTGATCAAACAACAAATGGTAAATTCACTTTCATCCACAGATTACCTGAGTACCCAAACATCATAGCCACTTCACTGACTGTTGGCATCTTACAGTGTATGTCTGACTACAAACCTTAGGTTAGCCTTTAGTGAAATGGAGCCCTAGACACAAGATTCCAAGGGCCCCTTTGCTTTTCACAGGTTGCTGCTGCACCTCCACAGCACTGTTCCCCATTCATCCCTCATCCTTGCCCATGCCATCCAGTTGTATTACTTCTGTCTTTCTTTCTTTTAGCTTTTCCTCCATCCTTTTAACACACTCTAACAGGCAAACACTCCACTGTAATAAGTTTTGAGGAAGAAAGTGAATTAAATAGGGTGTTGGGGCCTGGCAGTCTCCAGAAGTCATAGGGTTCTAGGTGTTTTTAAGTGCTCTTATAACTTTTTTACAACATTTTGATCCAATGATGGCCTGAAAAATTGAGTAAGGAAAGAAATTCATTCTTCTTATTTCCTTTAGGGAAAAGTTAGCTTTGTCAAAAGCTTATGTTCTAAGTTGACAAAGTAGCAGTTTCCCAGCAAACTATAAAGACAAATGCTTGCAAGGATATATAAATCATGTTTGGGAATAGTGCCTGCTTCAAAAAAAAGAGTGAGTGAATGAGTTACCTTTTCTGTACCATCTTTTGTTAGATTGGGATGAAAGTAGAAGCACACATTATACAGCTGAGGTTCAAGGAACAAAGTGCCTTTATAAAACCTACATAGAGACAGTGTGCACTTCCAGAATCCACACTGAAGAAATTTTAGCTAAAAACTCAGCAAGAGAGCTAAGCACTGTTAGATGGCAATACTACTTATGCCATGGTGCCGTTGATTAGTTGCTGTCACACACATGCTGCTAAGGCCACCACAGACAGCCACTTTTTTATATGGTGCTAATGTTTAAATTATGGCCAACATACTATTTTTAGATGAAAAAGTTTTTGAACAAGCACCAGACTCCACGCTCAGATACTGTAAAATGCTCCTTTAATCCAAGGACTCCAAATGAAGTAATACTCCAAAGTACAAAATGACAAGACAGAAACAATAGCGTGAAGCGTTTTTCGTCCGGATATTATCCAGACTTCATCAGACAATTAATGGCATTTAAACCTCAGTTTAAAAACCCCTCATCATATAATGTGAGCCTATCACATCTTCTCAGCATGTCCACCAAAAATTAAAGGTGTATATACTGTGTGAAAAAACGCAACCAGTTAAATAACCTAACATCTTATTTCAGTCTTATAAAACATGTGTTAAAGTAGATAAACTACATACAAATTAGCTGCGCAAGCTCATGTTGAGAAGCTGCTAAAATCTAAATGTAACTACTCTTCCTTATAAAAGTAAAAAACACATATCATCTGTGTAAAGGTAAACATCATTAAAATTATGTTACATAGTATTATATTGTCTTGAAATTGTATTAAAATTATGTTATAACCACACGGTTCATGTGAGTCGACTCAGAAAACACCAGTCACACGTATACTAAAAGGAAAAGTATTAGATAATAAACATAACACTAAATATGAAAAATAATACTGTATGTGTGTGTACTGAAAAATTAATGATAATAGCAAAAATACTAAAACTACTGACAATATTACTATTCTTCAGCGTCTAATAAAACATGTATATTATATTGCCACCACTAATCAAAACCTGAAATGAACATGACCTAAAACCTCACAATCGTAGAGTTCACCTATGTAAACTCTTTAATTTCAAAATACATGAAATAGAATATGTTTCATTAAGTCCTGGTTGACTGTAAGCATCCAAGCAGAGTTGCCAGTTAAGCTCACTTCCTTCCAGTAGAAGTTTGATCAAACTGTCCTCCATATATCTATTGTTCTCCTGTTGAGTTGTATGTGAAATAACTTTAAACTTGAAAATGTGACCTGTATTAGTGTCACAATGTCTAGCCAAGGCATTATCTAATTTTTTTCTTTTTAATGGCATAGATATGCTCATAGATCCTATCCCGCAATCGACGGTCGGTTTTGCCAACGTAGAAAGCTGGGCACTGTTGACATTGGGCTAAATACACTACTGATCTAGTGTTACAATTATATTTGTCTTTAATGTAAAAAGTCTCATTCCTTATATGAAAGCGGTTTCCAGTATCTATATACCTACAGAACTTACATGCATCGCACCTATATGTGCCCGTGTTATTCTTAGTTGGTCTATATGATGTTTCTAGAAGGCTTTTTAAATTTAAACCCTGCCTAAAGGTAATAGTGGGAAACTCCCCTATTCTGTTAAACAATTCTTTGCTCACTGACAAACAGTACCAATATTTCCTTACTATTTCTTGAATGTCTGTAGCTGCTGGACTGTATGTTAATATAAAAGAAAGGGAAAAACTATTACTAGTATTTAAAGAATGATATTTAAATAAGTATAAATAATAGATATAAATTTAAAGAAGGCAGGGTGGAATGGGTGGATATAGTCTGGTCTCGAGCTTCTCTGAGATGCAGGATCGGCTCCGAACCCGTGTGTAAGAACAAAGGCGAGATGAACACTCCACATGGAACGTTATGGTAAGGACATAACTTCTTTTTTATTGACTGTGTTACACCATAGATATTAGGTTGTAATAAAATAAAAATAATAATTGGCCATTGTAATGTATTTTAATCCCTCTAAAAACACATGCACATGTGCACACCCAGATGAGCCCATTAATTACAACAAATTGTGTGGCTGTATATGCTTCATATGTTTGACTGGGCTCAAATGAATGAATAAATATATAAATAACGACCACATGAATTTCAAATTGTTTCTGCCACAATTATATAGCTCAGTCATTTGCAGCCCCACACCACATGCACACACACATGTGCCCAAGAGTTATGTGACTGTGCACTTCCCATATATGATTGCATTCAAATGAATTGCACATTCCTGTGAGGCAGTTATTTGTTTATCTTTTCAACTTACTGCTCGTAAAGTATGCAACCCTCCCCACACACACCTCTCAACATCTTTGCAGAAGAATGAAGGAAAAAGCTAAAAAATAATGGTGAATGAAGGACCAAAATGAGGAACAGCTGTTATCTTAAACCCTTAGAAAATTGCTAGAGTAACTGGCTTTGGATTATTTTGCTTTTTTTCTGAAGGCTGTTAAGTCTGTAGAGACTGCTTTATGATTTTTCAGATAAAATGCAAACTTTGAGGAACAAACCAAAATAAAAGCAAACAAGTCAGGTTATCATTTGGAGCATATGTAATTATCTGATAAATACATTTTATTATTGTAGTCTGGTTTACTTGATTGTACAGTTTATAAATGCAAATACAGTGACTTACAATTGTTTTTAATTATCAGGAATGGTTTATTTTCTGAAATAAAAGCCAATTGCCCAATACAGATTGTGGAAAACAAGTTGTGAATACTTTATAATTTTATATAATCAAGAAGGTATTCATTATTTTGCTAGGTATTTATTCCTATTTGACAAGGTTGTTATAGTCTGCAAGCGGAGAGGCTACAACTATGAAATGAAAGAAGTAATTGAGTTGCAGGTTTACAAAATGACTGATGATCCAATGAATAACAAAGATATCAAAAAGGTAAGTGTAACATACCTTTCACAAATTTGTCTTTTTACTTTTGAATCTAACATAGACTGTTATGAAATCACATTTACATAGGAGGGGTAATTTTCTAAATTATTCATTGCAATTTAACTATCTTATGCTCTGCTGTATTAATTGCATTTAGGAATACCAAAACATTCATACCTTGTATTGGAAACAGTTCATGTTCATTTTATTAAAAGTGTAAAATGTACACATCATCTGGAATTTCCCAAAACAGTATTTAGTGGTAACTTGTATATCTATAAGACTTATCAGAACTGTAAGCCAGATGCTGGCATTCATTTTGCCCTTTTGTCTAACCTGTAGTTAGTGATGTCAGCAAGCTTAAGAATTAATTATTATGTATTGGTTAGGTGGTGCTATTTTTATGTTTTTATGAGCTTTTCATAAAACATTGTAGGCAGCAGCAGAATTTACATTATGTCACTGGTGAAATGTGTTTTGGAAAGTAAATGCATTGCCCGAGGAGTGATCAAAGGAATGCTGTCCTGAACTTTATCCCAGCTATTAAACAGAATGAAATGTAGCAGCAAAACAAGTTTTTTTCCCTTTTTCAAGTAGGCATGATAAGTCAGTGGTGCAGCACTTTATACATGCTTTTCTCATTTTATGCAGTTTGGAGATCACAGGAGACTGAATAGTAAACATCTTGAAGGTACCATCCCTGAACTTCTCAAAACTGTGAACGAATAAACATTAAAATTGCAATGGTAACTGCAGCAGTAAGGAAAGATTTATAATTAATATGCTGCATTCTCTTGATGGGTCTGGTGACTCATTTGGCATAGAATGTAAGTCAAGCCCTGGCTGTTTTCTATACTATAGAACCATGGAACACTTGTATTTATGTCACTAATCAAACTACCTGAGAAACAGGATTGTGTTATGATACAATTCATTTATTTAGGTTCATATGTTGTCACAAGGCTAATGACCACTATGGCCCTTACAAGCCTAGCCATGCACTCCAAACCATGTGGATCCCAAGTGTCATACTGGGGGGAGGGGGTATGCTAGTAGGCAGACGGCGTTAGGATAATACTTTTCTTATTAACAGTCTCTGTCCATAAGGGACATGGGAGCCAGACCAGGTGTAAATTTGCAGTTTCCCATCTAGTTGTCAAGGTGTAGTTTCAATAGAGTCATGGATGAATTCTGTTTCACATGAATGAGGTGCCTATTCCTTAGTGCAGGTGTCTTTTGGGATACATCTCTCGCTCGCCGTCCAGCATGTTCTGTTTATGTCACAAGTGAAGCTGAAATCCGTGGGTTTAGTGTTTCTGGTGCTGTTTGTTTTGTACATGTGCAACAGAGCCATCAGAGATGAGTCTGGGGAAGCTTTTTTTTGCGAGTTTTCCAACTGTTGCACGTGTCTGGTAAGAAACATGCCAAAGGGGGCAATGTATTCAGTAACAGGTCCTATAAGGACCAAGTAGATTGGTAATATAACATCCCTGGATCTAGATGTCGTACCTTACTTGTAAGTCAGGCAACATAGCTACATGTTGGTCAAAGACTAGATTGCTGTCTACATATGTTTCCAGGTCTCTTACTACTGGGTAGACTCTTACGGGTGTTTTATTGAAGTAGTAATTAACTTGACTTGATATTTTCCCAAAGGGCATTATAATGCATTTTTATGACATTGAGTTTTAGGACATAGCTTAGACACCAGTCATTTGTCTGTGTTAAACCCACTTGCAAGATGTTTGTGTCTTGGGGGGAATCTGTAATAGCTCTCAGTTTACAGTCATCTTTGAAGTCAGAGAGCCAGAGGCCTTTAATGTTCACCTTGGCTTCCTAGAAGTAGATGTCAAATGGGAACAGGCCCAGCACAGAGCCTTGGAAGGAGTCTCCACCAGTGAACAGTCTCTTGGTGAGGTGGTCTTACTGATCCTGACTTCTTAGGTCCTGTTGTGAGCCAGCCTGCAATCCAGTGAGTTATGTAAGGGATTATGCCTAGCTCAGAGTGCTTGTCAACCATGCCTGAGTGGGGTATTGTATTAAATGCCTTAGCCAGTTAAGATATGCAGTATGCACCATTTTACTCTCATCTATTCCTTGGTGATCCTGTCAAAGAAGTTTACCAGTTTAAATAGGCATGACCTTTTTTTAACAAAGCCGAACTGTGATGGGTCCAGTGTCTGTAGCTTGCCAGTTTCCTTGTTTATCATTTCCATGATAATTCGTTCCATGGCTTTGCATATTAGGCTTGTAAGATTGATGGGTCAGTAGTTCCCCAGGTCATTTGGTGGTCTGCCTTTGTGGAAGGGAATGATTGTTGTGATCCACCATTGACTTGGAATGTAGCTTTTTTTATGGCTGTAGTTGAAGAGTGCCTCTTGTAGTCCTGATTGATCCTGTTTCAAACTGTTAAGGAGGCAACTGGGGATGTTGCTGGGACCCATGGAGGTGGTGGTGTTGGCTTTACCTGGTCCCTGCTGATAACTTGGGGAAGTATATTGTAGGGGGATTTTACCAGCTGGAGCTAGGGGGAGGGGGTGAAGTTTGAGCTGAATTTAATAGCCAATAGATTTGCTATGTCATCCTGATTGCTGTAGGTGGTACCATTCACCACCAGTACAGCTCACTGTTGTGGCTTACCTCTAAGGTTCCAGACGTAACTGAAGAAGGCCTTCTGATTTTCCTTAGACTGAAAGGCTATCCTGACATCATAGTTGGCCTTGTTGGACCTAATTCGACTTCTTAGTTTCTTGTTTAGTTATATAAGAGAGCACTTGTCTTTAAGAGAGTTATTTTTTCTGATTTTGTCCATGAGCGTTCTTCCTTAATTATGTACCCTGTTTAGGTGAGGATTTCACCAGTGGGGTTCATTTTTAATGTTTGTTTTGAGTGTATTTCTGGTAGGTATTGCCTTGTCTATGCAGCTGTTCACATGTTTGTATAGTGAGTCTGTGAATAATTCTGCATAGGGAGCTGTATTCTTGAGGTTGGGGGGAGCACTGAATTTTGACAAACTGTCACTCCATAGGATGTAGTTTGCCTTTGAATAATACCTAACTGTCGTTGGTTTAGCTGAATTTTCTGGGTTGATTTTTACTTCAAATGAGACAGTTTTGTAATCCAACCTCACTATTAAGGACAAGACTCAGGGGTGGGGTTGGGGGTTCAGTGCTCTCCCATGTTGTTAAGTACATGAGCCGGTATATGTGATCCTCTGGTTTAACATGAACTATCTGTTCCAGGATGTTGTGTTAAAGTCCAGGAAGCATTGTGCCTGTGAGTTTGAGGTAGAGCACATTTTCCAGTCTATAGAGGGGTAGTTAATAGGGTATTTGGTTGGATGGTGAGTGCCTATAGTGTGTTTAGGTAAGAGTCATTAAGCTGTGGGAGCATAGATGGTTACCTGTAGCTAGTCATGATAAGGTAAGGGACCTTATTTATGGGGACTTGCATATGAATGAGCTCCATGGTATCATCTTGTTTAACCAACCTTAGAGGTAGGTTTGTTGCTAACATAGATGAAAACACCTACATCTTTGGTCCCAGTCTGTGCTGTTGTTGGTCTAAATTTGTGGAAGGCACTGTAGCCTTGCACCTTTGGTGTACTTTGGTGTTTAACCAAGTCTCAGTCATGGCACAGATGTCTACATTCTCCATGGTGAGGAAGGCTTGAAGGGTGTGGAGTTTTTTCTTTAGGCTCCAAGCATTGAGCAGTAACACCTTAAGGTTGCTTATAGATTTTTTCACTATGTTGGTAGTTTTTGTAATTTTTGGCCTTGCCTGAAAAGCCTCTAAGGGGTGGATAAAGTGTTAGCCAATATCCAAAAGCCTAGGAGGGACAGGTGCAACCCATCCTTGGCAAAGCAACATGGTGTGTCAACCCTGTTTCCCCATTTTGACAGATATTGGATCACATCATTATGTTCATAATGTGGCATCATTCCTGGTGAAGGTAGAATGCAGCTCAGTGCAAGGCTCTTTCCTATCTGTGACACATATTCCAGGAGATCCTTTGTGTCTTTTCATATAGTTAGTGAGGTATGTCTGAGGTAATTTACAGTCACATGGACTGTGATAGAATCATATTGGTACTGGGAATGCAGTAACTTGAATTGCGGGTCCTGGCTCCAGACAGGCAACTAATCATTACCTTCTTGTTTAAACTGGTGAGTGGGGCATCTGTGTGTTGCACAATGGAGTCCACAATGTCAGGAGTATTAGATAAAGTGTATGCTTGCCTCATAGGCTTTGCACTTGGCTGAGGCTCTGGAAGCTGTTGAAGACTGGGGGGGGGGGATGTGGAGGGTGAGAAGGGCACTTAGCGATCTAAAAAGGGCAATTTTTTAAATATATTTACTACCACAACATAGGTTCACTTGGAGGACATTTTAAGCTTAGCCAGTTTCCCTTTTGGTGCTTGAATTAACATTTCCTGATTGGTCTTACCTATCCCATGACTGATAATTGTATATTAGCCATAGTGAGAATAAATGTGATCATACTATAGATAATTTGAGGGGACCCATGTAAGGGATGCAGCATTTAGGAACTGCCTCTATCCATTAGTGGCATGAGGGGCAATCCTGGAGTACATTTTCTATTACCCATCCTTAGATCCAAGTTGCATTTGAATGTGGACGGGGATGAGCTTTGTTTTACTTGAGTGGATAGTCTGTTCTGGAACAGTGGTAGCTTCTGTGATATATATCCATCCCTCCACAACATTCAGTTTAGATACCTGGACGGAGTATTTCTGATGCCATTTGACTTGCTGATGTTCAGTGGGTCCTTCTGTATTAGGTCGGAAGATGCCTTGCATACCAGACATGTCACTTCTAAGCACTCTGTAGGATACTGAGTATAGTGATAAATCTTTGAGGTGGTCCATGCAAGACCTACTGTTTAGGACTTATATCCTTACTAAAAGTGATTTTGACTAGATCTAGAGATGTTGCATGGGTCTGGCCAGATGCATGCCAAAGTGGGCATTATACAAAATGATTGACCTAATGAGGGCTTTGTAAAGGGGGGCAATAACATCTCTAGATCTAGTCAAAATCAGTTTGTTTATAAGCTGTGCAATATAGAAGGACTTTCTTATGACTCTGGGCACATGTTGGTCAAACGTTAGGTCACTGTACACACAAATTCCCAAATGACAAACAACTGGGTCAGTTCTCAGCGGGCATTGTCAATTTGGCAGTTCCTGGGAGTCGATGACTTCCCAAAGGATACAATAATGTATTTCATGGAGTTTAGTTTCAGGTCATGATTCTGGCACAAGTTATTGTTTGGGGCAAGCCTTCCTGCATGATGGCCAAGTTATTTGGGGAATCCATAACTGCTCCTAGCTTGCAGTAATTTCATACTTAGTTGGCCAAAGCCCTTTGGTATTTTCTTCTACTTTTGAGATGTATATGCCAAACAGAAAAAGTCTCAGCACTGAACCCTGGGGGACTCCATTGGTGACTGGTTTCCTCCTGTTTTGATTTTCTGCATCTTGTGAGCAAGCATACATGTATGCATTCTTTGAGTCACCTTCCTGACTGTATTAATCTGATTTGTACTAAATTATATTCCTTGTATAATACAGCACCACTTGTTAGAATGTGTTTTAAATTTGTAGTTTGGAACAGTCTTCTAGTAAGCAGTAAAACAAAATGTATGAACCAATAATGACAAAACTACCCATTTCAGAAAATTTCAACCATAAAAGGCCACTCAAACTTCTGTCATTACATTCCACCAATATTTGTAAATATGCAAAATCTCTGCAGAAGTAAGTAATCTAAATAATTCCACATTAAAGGGATCTGTAACTAATGAAGAGGTTGCTGCTAGAAAACAACTTTATAGTTCATTGTTTCATATACAAATAAAGTGCCTGTTGCCCTTGAGGAATAAATTGCCTATGCTACATTAAAGAAATGACAAGCTCGTAATTTTGCAATGGAAAATGGATGGTAAACTGATAACAGAAACATAGTTACTAAATAACTCTTCCACAGGAGGACATTCATAGGACTGCAGCATCCACTCCCTTTAAAGTACAATACAGTACAGTATTAGTGATCTATCTGCATACTGTGGGAATAGAACCCACAGCCTTCTATATCAAAAGCAAGTAATACTACCTGTTGTGCTATTAACAATACAAGCAACTGAGCATAAGTAGCACTAAACTTCTCTTCCCCTGAAGCTCTCAGCACCTTGTAAAATCCACTTGACACTCAACTAAATCTCTCAACTTCGCAGCACAAGAAATGTGGAAAAAGCCAAAATTTATTGGGGGGGGGGGACAAAAGCCCAAAAAACACAGACACATTGTAAACATTACTTGCATAAGTTTGGAAAGTTGCTAGAATAAAATGTGTTACCACCATGTGTTTCATTGCCAAGTCTTGGACCCAGGACCTTGTGCACTACAGTCAGATCAACACACCAATATGTCAAACCAGCAGTTTCCTAAAAGATAGGAAGACTAAAACTTAAATAGCTATCATTTAGTGAATTCAGTTCTCACTTCTCACCATAGCTCTCAACCTCTTAGCACAAAAAACCTGGACAAAGCCAATAATGGGGGAATACAGAATTCAGTTTTCACTTCTCACCATAGCTCTCAACCTCTTAGCACAAAAACCTGGACAAAGCCAATAATAGGGGAATACAGCCTCAAAAATATGGACATACTTCAAATACTGATCTTATAAACTTAGAAAATTGATAGAGTAAAAGGTTTTGTGTTACCATTTATTTTCTGAAGAATATGAAGTCTGAAATTCAAATGCCTGTCATTATTTAGTGAACTCAATCCTTCATTGATTTGCCACAAAAATGCTGACAATCACAGATTTTATGAGGAATAGAACATAAATATGAGGCATAAATCTAGAAAACTTTCAGAAGTGGTGGTGGGTAGGGACTTTAAACTGTTGATACCTGCACCTCAAGGTACAGGGTTTGAGCCTGAGTACTTTCTCTAGCTGCCAGGTATAGTCACCTGAGGCATTACACACACACACACACACACACACACACACACACACACACACACACACACACCAAACCTGCTAGCAGATAGGTTTGTTGAAAACTTCACCCCCTGTCCCCTCCAAATCTATCACAAACCTTGCCCCCAACCCTCTCCCCACTCTACATATCTGAAGAACAGGTCATCAAAGCCTTGTCCAGGGCAAAAAAACACAACCTCTGTGGGACCAGACCGCAACCCAGACTGTCTTCCAAACAGGCTAAAACATGAACTAGCATCACCATTAAATGCCCTTTTGAACCATAGTCCAATCACAGGCTTTGTTCCTGCAGATTCGAGAACAGCAACGGCTATTCTCCTCCACAAAGGTGGCCAAGCAGCAGACCCAGGGAATTACAGACCCATCAGCTTGACCAGCCTCATCTGTAAGGCCATGGAACGTATCATTATGGATCTCATAAATAAAGATATAGGCGACCTCCAAACCCTAGATCCTACCCAATGTGGCTTCATCAAGGGCAGATACTGTATGTTAAATTGTGTGGATTTTTTTTGAAAATGTGTCCAGGGCCACTGATGACAGCAAATCTGTGCAGACAGTATACCTCAACATGGCAAAGACTTTCAACACAATCCCAAACTCAGGCATTACTGATAAACTTAGAAAACTGAATGTAAACCCCTTTGTTGTAAGATGGGTTGCTAACTGGCTCACAAACCAGACATAGACTATCAAAGTGGGTAGATCCACATCAACCAGAAGTTGTGTTACCAGTGGGGTGCCACAGTGGTCAGTGCTGCACCCTCTACTGTTTGGTATATACTTCTCAAAAGTTCAGGTCAAAACTAAGGGGTTGTGGCTGACCAAGTTTGCAGACTACTGCAAACTGGGTGCAATTATTGAATCCCCAAATTATGTCAGTATACTCCAGGAGGGCCTTATGCAGAGCCACAACTGGTGTTTAGTCATGGTCTCAAAATAAATGCAGAGAAATGCATCATCATTCCCTTTGTCACAAACAATGCCCACTTACACTATCAAATCAACAAAAATACCCCAAGTACCCACAAAGTGGTAAGGGACTTGGGTTCACAAGCTGACCACAACCTTAACTTTGACTACCATGTAAATACGAAAAAACAATGCGCCAGGGTGACATACAGTAGCGTTTAATAGTACAAAAAATAAAAAGGTTGAACAGAGGTGAGCGCTTTCACAACAATAGTTGCTTCATCAGACAAAGTTAAAATGCACTTCAACTCTTAAATAACAGCTTAGTCATCAATTAAGCAGAATCAGTGATGTCATAATTTGCTACTATTTAAAAAGACAGCAAAATAATATATATATATAAATCTCTAATTTAAAACATATTATCTTAAAGCAGTGAATATAAAATATGTAAAAAATGTAAATGTAGTAGTTTACAATAGACACTAAAACCCCTTTGCAAACATAAGGAATATATGTATATATATATATATATATATATATATATATCACCATAAAAAAGATTAAGAATAGAATAAAACATGTTAAAATAAATCAATGCTTAAGACGTCTTGCTTTTAAAAAAGAGGTTAAGGAAGAAGTCCCATTAAGCCCTGGATAGCGTTCAGCATCAAGTTTTAAAATCCATCTTTGCTCATGGCTTTCTGTAACATTTAAGATGTCTTGCTTCTAAAAAAGGGGTTAAGGAAGAAGTCCCATTAAGCCCTGGATAGCGTTCAGCATCAAGTTTTAAAATCCATCTTTGCTCATGGCTTTCTGTAACATTTTCAATGTCTCCTCCTCTCAAATTTCTATGAAAATGTTGTAAAACAAAGAATTTAAAAGAATGGGAAGCGTCTGTACTCATAACATGATTAGCAAGTGCATTGGATTGTTTATTATTTCTAATATCACAAATGTGTTCAAAAATTCTGTCTTTTAATGGCCTGTTAGTTTTGCTCACATAAAATGCTTGGCATTGCTGACAGAAACTAAAATAAACAACATCTGTAGTTTTGCAATCTGAGTACTGTTTAGAGTGTAAAGTAAAATGCCTAGTTGGATGTGTATATGTACTTTTGTTAAAAATATGGGGACAGGCGCTACAAGTTCTACAGGGAAAAGTACCCTGTCTAACAGATTTACTTGTGCCTTTATATGTATCTCTATTGCATAAGTGCTGCTTCAGTGACTTGTTATTTCTGAAACTAAAATGAGGGGTACTTCCAATTATACCAACCAGATTAGGAACATCTTGTAGTAAATGCCAGTGTCTCTTTATAATGTCGGTATATTGATTAATGTTGCTAGCAAATTGAAAAACAAGATTCAGTGTCTGTATTACCACTATTAGTGCTGGAGTGAAAGTACAGTCTACATCTAGTGTGTCTCTGTTGCCAAGCATGAGAAATAGTTTGATCAATATCCCCTGCTTGATATCCCCTTTCCAAAAATTCTGTTTTTAATTTTTTGAGAGCAGTAGCTGCATCTTCATCATTGTCATGTAATCTTAAAGTTCTAAAAACTTGGCCCTTAAGTACATTCCTGGGTAAATGCCTAGGATGCATACTGGATTTATGTAATACTGTATTTTTTCTGGTGGGTTTAAAATAGATATTGTTGCTTAAATGATTAGAGCAGAGCTTAGTGATATGCACGTCTAGAAAATGAATATCTGTTGCAGAAATCTGGTAAGAAAATTTCAAGAAGTTAGTGGTATTGTGTAAATATTCTACAAAGGATATAAAGTCAGTACCATCACCTTTCCATAACAGAAAGACATCATCTACAAAACATACATACCACAATACTTGTCCTAAGAATGGATTATTTGCAGAAAGTATGTTTGTCTCTTCCCAGCAAACTAAAGCCAGATTGGCATAGCTGTTTGCACATGGTGTCCCCATCACTATGCCAACTTTTTGCAAAAAGAACTGATCTTGAAAAACAACAATATTGTTTTCTAGTATGATTTCTAATAAGCTACATATTTGTTGAGTTTTAGTATTGGTAAAACATTTATTAGCTGTTATAAATTCTCTTATCATTTCAATACCCCAACAATTAGGTATGCTAGTAAAAAGAGATTCTATGTCCATGGTAACAAGGACAAACTCTGTATCTTCTGTTATACTTTGTCTGTAATAGCATTTACAGTAATTTTTGAAATACATTGATATGTATCTGAGTTAAATAAAAGTTTTTCCATTTGCTGAACATATAGCTCTTTATCTAAGATGACTATGCCGCCGCCTTTATCAGCTTGTTTAAAAACTACAGAATGTAAATTTTGTAATTCATGTAGAGCTCTCTGCTCTTCTGGAGTTAAGTTACAAAAAGAATAATTAAAACTAGAAAAAGCATCTGTATCTCTGAAAGCAGTTTCACAAACATCCATAAATCTTTGAATATTTGATGGAATAGGTGGAATAAATGTTCTAGGTTGCTTATACATGTTTTGTGTGTTGTTATTTGTATTCGTTGGAAACAAACATTTCAAAGCCAAATTTCTACCTAGAAACCTTAAGTCCTTGAGCATTTCTGTAATATCAGCTTTCCTTGCAGGTATAAAGGATAGCCCTTTATTTAGTAATTTAAGTTGATCTGCATCCAATTCAAAAGAAGAAATGTTAACAACCAGACCTGAATTTATATACGTCTCTTTTTGTGGAGGGGAACTGTTCCCTCTGTTTGATAGATTCTGAATGTCTGTCCGTTGTTTGGAAGACTCTTGGTACGATGCCTGAATGGTAGTGCTGTCTTCAGAGTGAAATTGTTTTTCTTGTCTTTGTCTAAAAAAATACTTGCTTCTCTTTTTGTGTCCAAAGAATCGGAATCCACATTAGTAGAAGTATTTAGATCATGCGATGTTGCTTTTGGCGCTGACGAGTGAAAAGTCTTTACTTTATTTTTAGGTTTAGTCCCATTACTGTTGAAGGCTTTATAGTTATCATTTATTACAATTGAAGTTTGGTGGACCTTATCGCTAGCATTAGCGTTCAGAGATTCTGTTATTACTGCGGTCTGAGTGATCGGAAAACCGAAAGTAGAGCTGGAAACTGCATCTGGGGTTGTATTTTCGTTTAAAGTCCTGTTATCATTGTTAAGCATAGAATTGCTAGATTTTGCATTCAGAATAGCTTTAGTTGTTGTAATTAATCCAGCTGAAGCGCTAGGAACAAAACCAGGAGCAGCAGCTCGAGCTGCATAAGAGTTTGAGTCATTATTTACATTAGGCACATTATTGGAAGCAGTATTGCTTTGAAAAGATCTTACATTTGGTGTGTTATTGGAAGCAATATTGCTTTGAGAAGATCTATTTATATTTTCTCTTGGCCATGAAAATACATTATTTTTAACAAAGTCCGATTTGTCCCTATTCAGTTTAGATAATTTAGTTGTCTGAAGCTTTCTTTCATAAGTAACAATATTGTCCTGTAGCTGACTCATTTTGTTAATAGTGATTTCACATGGAAAATCCTCAGTAATTTGTGTTTCTAGGGCAATGATTTGTGACTTAAGCTGAAATTCAGTAGGTGTAAAAAATTCTAGAAGCAGTTCCATATATTTAGCACTAGATTGTAAATTAAGCTCTTCCCATCTGCGGAGTAAATCTGGATAGAAGGAAGTTTCTTTGCTCACCAGTGGGAGTGGGGAGCCTTGAGCAGCCTACCTGTCCCTTTAGGAAGTGACCTCAGCACAAGAAGCTGTAGTAATTGGTTGTTTTGGACCATTTCTAGCTCTTTTGTAGTTCACTGTTTAAAATCCGTGTTTGCACGGCTTTGCACGGTTGTGCGCATAGAGCAGCGCTGGTTAAACAAGGTTAAACTTCTTCTGGCTCCGCCAGGTCAGCTCTTCAAATTTTCCCTTAAGGAAGCTCTACTCTTAGTATAATCAGACTACTCACTATATTATAAGCCTAGCACTTGTTCTCGATACTTCTCTACTAAGTAAGCACTCTCGTACTAAGTAAAGCACTACATCTACTTACCAACCCTGTGAATATCCACTTCCCTTAAAGGTACAGCACTCCCTTATACTGTTCTAGCATGTCGAGTGGTAGATTACTGGTGTCCTCTCCAGTTCAGCTGGTCAATCTGGGTATCTTGAGGCAATGCTACAATTGTCTCATGTACACAGACAACCCTCTCCTCCTCCCAACAAACACAAATACATGTGAGAGATGCAACTATATTGCCAAACTGGAGGCTGAACTCTCTCAACTCAGGGCTGGCATGACCAGACAGGAGGAGATGGTAACCACACACACAACAATCCCAGTACCACATAGACCTACCACAACTGCAAACCAAACACATAAAAACACAAAGACATACTCGGAGGCTCTAATAAAAAACTTACCAAAACAACAGAGGCTCCCAAAGCAGACATCCAAAAGTCCACCACCTCAAAACAAAACACATGCAACACATACTCCAGTAAATCAGTGTGTCAACCAATCACAGCCCTTAAGGCCAAACACCATGTCTGATACACTAGTAATAGGTGACTCTATAGTCAGACACACTGATGTCCCGCTGACCAGGCTGAACAAGGAGAGGGTGACTGTGAGCTGTCTATCGGGAGCTAGGATCCACCACATAACACACGCACTCAAGTCACTCCAAAGCAAGTACAAATATGACTCCGTCATTGTCCATGCTGGTGTAAATGACCTGAGACGTACCTCCCTGGACTACATGAAAAGAGACATAGAGGAGCTCTCCGATTATGTAGCCCAGGCTGGTATGACCCTGACCCTGAACAGCATCTTGCACTCACCAAGAATGATACCACAATACAAAGACAAGATGATCAGCTTTAATAATTGGCTCAAGTACTGGTGTCATTCTAAGGGGATCCAATGTCTGTCTGCCTGGGATGACATGTTGGACAAGCCACGCTGCTTCGCAAGGGATGGCCTACACCTGTCACCACTGGGCTTCCGGATATTGGCCAAGGCTCTTGCCACCCCCATAGTGCCTTTTTTAGGCAAGGCTCAAAAGACAAACCCACCTCCTTAGAAAACAAAAATGGAAAAAAACTAAGGGTAATGCTGCTCAACGCCAGAAGTCTAAATCTCATGATGCAGGCACTTGATGCACTCCTCAGCATGGAGAACATCGACGTCTGTGCAGTAACTGAAACCTGGTTCAAGGCTCCTGAGATCACCCCAGCACTACCAGGCTATACCTCGTATCATGCTTTTCGGCCCCAAAACCCGGGCCAAACCACAAAGGGATGGGGAGTGTCCATATTCATCAAGGACACCCACACCTCCAGGTTAGTAGCAACACATGAAGCATCAGAGACCATACAGGTGCAACTAACCATAGGCAAAACTGCTATACAACTGGTAGCATGTTACAGACCACCCTCCCAATCTCAAGAACCCCACTCAGCCTTCCTGAAGACATTGGAGGATATGAATGTATCACAAAATACCATCATACTGGGAGACTTCAACTACCCAAACATAGATTGGGTACATTATTCTAGCCTTAATACCCTAGCCCAAAGGTTCCTGGAATTCATAACTTCAAATGCACTGGAAGAACTAGTCACCTCTCCCACTAGGGGAGATAATATACTAGACCTGATCATCACAAACATGGGGACAAAATGCTCCACACCGGAAGTATACCCCTCACTAGTGAGATCTGACCACAAACTAATCACCCTGGATATACATATCCCACCTCCACCCCCAGCACAAAAGACCACAGTGAAAAACTTCTCAAAAGCAGACTTCACTCTTCTTAAGACTGAGATGGTATCCTTTAAGCCCACTGTGCTAGTGGATACCACATCCCACAATGCCGAATCCTTCACAAATGCTTTCTATGGACATCTCCAAGAATGCATGGATCATGCAATCCCAAATAAATCCAAGTCCCTCTCCACCAAAGGCAAGCGTCCTGTCTGGTGGACCTCAGCCATTAACAAATTGTATAACAAAAGAAGGAAGCTACTGCACGTCAGAGCATAATCCCATGAAGGGAAGACATCTCTGATCAACATTAGCAGAAAATTACGTTCTCTCATAAAAATATCCAAATCCAACTTTGAGAGAAAAATCGCTAAGGACACTAAAGATAACCACAAAGCCTTCTTCAGCTATGTTAGAAACCTGGGCGGAAACCCTCAGATATGCTCAGAGTTGGTTCACAACAACAAAAAATACACTGAACCCACAGATATTGCCAACATTCTGGCTGACAGGTTCAGTGCAAATTTCTCCCCTCCCTCACCCCCAAAAGAAGAAATACTTATCCCAGCTGAATGTAATCTCCCTGTCATCTCAGATGTCCAAGTGAGAACCACCCTAAACAAAGCTAAAAACACAGCATCAATGGGAACTGACGGTATCCCGGGTTGCGTGTTACGTGAACTCTAAGAGGAGCTAAACCCACACATAAAAATGCTGTTTAACCTTAGCCTTACTTCGGGATATGTACCTGAACACTGGCGTACAGCAACAATGGTCCCAATCCACAAAGGGGGTGCCTCTACAGACCCTGGAAACTACCGCCCCATAAGCTTAACCAGCCTAGTCTGCAAAGCTATGGAAAAAATCATTATGGAACTCATAAACAGAGACATAGGGGACCTACAGACACTTGACCCCACCCAGTTCGGCTTTGTAAAGGGCAAATCCTGCCTTTTGAACCTGGTTGACTTTTTCGAAACAGTCACTAGAGCCATTGATAAGGGCAAAGCAGTCCATACAGCCTACCTGGACTTGGCTAAGGCCTTCGACACAATACCCCACTCAGGCATCATAGATAAGCTCAACAGCTTAAACGTAAACCCTTATGTCACTAGATGGGTTGCAAACTGGCTAAAGGACAGAACCCATAAAGTTAAAATCGCTGGAGCAATGTCAGACTCAAAGCCAGTCACAAGTGGTGTCCCACAGGGATCTGTCCTGGGACCCCTCTTGTTCAGCATTTATTTCTCAGATGTTAAAGCAAACATGGGAGGGCTGTGGCTGACAAAGTTTGCAGATGACTGCAAACTAGGCGCCATAGTCGATACACCAGCGGACACATACATCCTACAAAAGGCCTCACAGAAATGGACAACTGGTGCCGGAGTCACGGCCTTAAACTAAATGCCAAAAAATGTATAGTCATCCCCTTTGGGAAAAACAAAGTACCCACAAATTATCACATAGACAGCAACCCACTGAGTACGGAAAAAGTAATCAGAGACCTAGGGACCCAAATCGACAGCGACCTCTCATTTGACACCCACGTTGCCAAAGTGGTCAGAAAAACATTCTACCTTGCACACCTCATCATGAAGGGATTCACATCCAGATCCAAGGATGTCATTGTACCCCTATACTCCTCCCTCATCAGACCCATGATTGAGTACAATGCCCCATTTGGTATGTACCGCACCTGGCATTTGCAACAGCTGGAGAGTCCACAAAAATACCTCACCAAGAGGATCAAGGGTCTCCAACATATGTCTTATTCTGCCAGACTAAAGAAACTTCAGCTCTATTCAGTAGCATACCGCCTGGTCAGAGGTGATCTCTGCCTGACGTACAAGGCCATGTCCAATCAGGATCTGATGGACATGCTCCACCTCAAAAAATCCAATTCCATCAGGACCACGAGAGCTAAAGACTTAAACCTTGGCACAAGTATGAATAGGACATGCTGGAGGGATAGATTCATAACCCAGAGGCTTCCCATGCTTTGGAACAAGATCCCAGTTCGTATTAGGCAGAGCCCCTCACTGACTCTCTTCAAGAGAAATCTTGATGAGTGGATGGGAGATCATAAGTTTACCCCAGGGGTCACATCTGTGTCACTGCTAGACAGGGGCACAGTAAACTAATTCTATTATATAAGGGAACCTTCATTGTGTCACTATTAGACAGAGGCACAGTATTCTAAATTTATTCTATACATTTTTTGTACCATTTCATGGGGTGGCAAAAGCCACATCACTATGGCTAGGCTTACAAATGCCCCAGGGCAGATAGCCTAGTACTATACTATGAAATTATGAAACTATAAGTTTCTCCATAGGTGGGCATATTTAAAATTCTAAGACCACGAGGTATTACCTTAGCTTCCAGTGAAGCCTGTAGATGCAGACATTGTCACTGGAGCCTCTTATATTTATAGGTTAAGTTTTCCAAAACTTTATATTGTTCAAGAAACTCTGGTAAACGTTGAGTATATAAAGTATTATCACATGTAGTGTGTAAATCCATGTTCAACAGTGGATTAACTGGAACATCCAAGATATTTAGGAAACGATGATGTTGTCCATTTCTGGATTTTTCAGTTGAGTTAGTCTCCATAAAAGCATTTTACTTTACACTCTAAACAGTACTCAGATTGCAAAACTACAGATGTTGTTTATTTTAGATTCTGTCAGCAATGCCCAGCATTTTATGTGGGCAAAACTAACAGACCATTAAAAGACAGAATTTTAGAACACATTCATGATATTAGAAATAATAAACAATCCAATGCCCTTGCTAATCATGTTATGCGTACAGACGCTTCCCATTCTTTTAAATTCTTTGTTTTACAACATTTTCATAGAAATTTGAGAGGAAGAGACATTGAAAATGTTACAGAAAGCCATGAGCAAAGATGGATTTTAAAACTTGATGCTGAACGCTATCCATGGCTTAATGGGACTTCTTCCTTAATCCCTTTTTTAAAAGCAAGACGTCTTAAGCATTGATTTATTTTAACATGTTTTATTCTATTCTTAATCTTTTTTATGGAGATATATATGTATATATAATAATATATAAAATATATATATATATATATATATATATATATATATATATATATATATATATACACACACACACATACATATATTCCTTATGTTTACAAAGGGTTTTTAGTGTTTATTGTAAACTACTACATTTACATTTTTTACATATTTTATATTCACTGTTTTAAGATAATATGTTTGGTTGCATTGAAGTTAATGTTTCCTAATGATGATAAAACTGAATTTAAAATGACGCAGACTTTTAAATGTAAGAGCTCTTTTGTTCCTGTAATGCCCAATAATGTAGATTGTTTCGTCAGACTATGTGAAAATGATTTTTATTCGTACTTTCTTGATACTAAGCATAGATGCAAGTATTTTAACTTGATTAAACAACAACAGATATCCCTAGATACTCTATCTAAAAATCATAACATAGTGATAAAACCTGCAGATAAGGGGGGAGGGATAGTGTTATTAGATGCTATCGATTATAATTCGACTATGTTTAATATGTTGAAAGATGACTCTACTTATAGTGAGATTAATCATGAATATTTTTTAAAAGTCGTTGCTAGGATATACGATGACTTATATGACCTATTGATGTGCAGGCAGTTAACACAAGAGCTTTATAATTATTTTTTAGTTGAGACTCCCACTATACCAAGTATAAAAGGGCTTCCTAAGGTACATAAAAATGCGCTTCCTCTGCCAATGAGACCCATAGTAGCTGGTAATGGTTGGGTGACGGAAAAAATTTCTGTCTTTATTGAGAGTATGTTGGGACCTTTGGTTAGGAAGATACCCACCATACTTAGAGATAGTTATCAATTAGTGGATGAATTAGCTACGATGACTTTTGATAATATTGATTCATCAGTCCTACTAGTGACGTTAGATGTTAAATATTCCGAATGACTATGGAGTTCAAGCGATGAGAGACTTTATTTCAGGAGAAGGTATTAGTATTGATAAGCAAATACTCATTTGTACATTACTAGAGATGGTGTTAACTAATAACATCTTTGTAATTAAGGATAAACTGTTTATGCAGAAATGGGGAGTCGCTATGGGTACTCCATGTGCGAACTCCTACACAAATCTGGTGGTTCATCACTGGGAAAGGGAGTTCATGTTTGGAAGTACGTTTTATAGTCAGGTGACACTGTATAGAAGATTTGTAGATGATATCCTATTTTCTTGGCAGGGAAGTGTTGAAGAGCTTCTAGCTTTCATTGATTATCTAGAGACCACTACGGGTTTTTTAAGATTTACACTAAACTATTCATATACTCATGTGGATTTCTTGGATATTAATATAGTTAAGAAAGAGAATGGGGATATCTCTACAGGTTTGTTTAGAAAACCATGCTGGAAGAATGCACTGCTACACTATACTAGCATGCATCCCAGATTTGCGTTTCCTAATATAGCAAGGGGACAGTTTATTAGAATTAATAGAATATCAAAGGATCCTGTGGATAAACAGATTGAATTCAAAGCTATGAAAATGTTATTTAAGGACAGGGGCTATAACAGCGCCATGATAGATGAGACGCAGGTTATGGTTCTTAATGGCGTAAGATGTAAGAATAGACGTGTGAGCTTATGTAATAAGAAGCCCCATTTATGTGATACTCGGGTTAGGTTCCTGACTAGATATACTAGTGATAACAGTAAAATAGTAGATATTATAAAGAAAAATTGGAAAGTATTAACTGTTGATCCTTTGATATTGAATATAGTAGGCTCTGTTCCTAGGCTTACTTATAGGAACAGCAAAAACCTTAAAAAGGGATTTTATGTAATGAGCATACGTATATTCAACACAATATAGATCGGACTAATAAACTAGGCACATATAGTTGTAAGAAATGTAAGATGTGCAGGTATATAGTCAATGAAAAGTGTTTTAAACATCCCATCTTTTAATATGTTTTTAGACCAAAATTTTATGCCAATTGTAATGCTGAGAATCTTATTTATTTAGTGACTTGTACACAATGTCCTGCATTTTATGTGGGACTTACCACAAGGAAATTGAAGGATAGAATTTATAATCATGTTTATGACATGAAGAGGTTAGAACAATGTAACGCCCTAGCGAAACATGTTGGTGATCGAGTAGATCATAGTTTTAGGTTTAGGGTTTTACAATTGGTGAACAAGACCGTTAGGGGGGGTAATAACATGAATTATGTTGAACGCATTGAACTTTCATGGATTCTTAAGCTAAGAGCCCATATGGAGCCAGGTTTGAATCGATACATAAGTATTAAGCCTGTATTAGAAGCTCGTAATTAAATGGTTGATAGTATCCATTTAAATTGATATATTTAGTATTTTTATATGAATTTGAGGTTTATTTATGTGATTGTTGGTCATATTTTTATATTTTATTTGTTTGTTTGTTTGTGATTTAATCAATATTGTATAAAATTTTATATGGGCTTTATGTATTCGATGTTATGAATTTTGCTGGTATATTTAATATTTTTATATCATGAAACCAGCGTTTATTTTGAAGGTAGCTTCTATTTACTCTAAAGCAACATATTACAGCTACTTTTTAAATATTTGAGGCTTGACTTCCTAATTGTTTGATTTTTTTAATTGATGTTAATTGGATGTATTTGAGCAGGATATATAAAGGACCTGGTTTAGTTGTATGTATTGAGACCTGAAGAAGCGTGCAGTGGTTGCATGTGAAAGCGCTTGTTTTAATAAATACTGGATCCTATTGTTTTTCCTGTGGTGGTCGTGCTCTGTTTTATATTCATAATATGTTTTAAATTAGAGCTGTATATATATATATATATATATATATATATATATATATATATATATATATATATATATATATATTATTTTGCTGTATTTTTAAATAGTAGCAAATTATGACATCACTGATTCTGCTTAATTGATGACTAAGCTGTTATTTAAGAGTTGAAGTGCATTTTAACTTTGTCTGATGAAGCAGCTATTGTTGTGAAAGTGCTCACCTCTGTTCAACCTTTTTATTTTTTGTACTATTAAACGCTATTGTGCGTCACCCTGGTGCATTGTTTTTTCGTATTTATTCTCATTTTTGCACCTTGGTCTTACTCGCAGCTGTTTCTTTGTTTGTTTTGACTACCATGTGCCCACTGTAGTAAGGAAGGCTTTCTACATAGCAAACTTGATTACTAAAGGCATCGCCTCAAGAGCAAAAGACATTATAATCCGTCTATACTCAATACTAATCCAGTCCATAATTGAGTATAACACCCCGTTTAGCATGTACCGTACAAAGCACCTGCAGCAGTTGGAGAGACCTCAAAGAAGATCAAGGGACTCCAGCACATGCTATGCACAGACCAACTAAAGTCCCTGCTACTTTACTGGAGACTTATGCCTGGCTTACAGAGCAATCTCAGACCCAAATCAAATTAACTTGCTGCATATCCCTAAATCAAATAAGACTAGGGCCACCCATTCTAGGGAAGTAAATATGTCCTGTGACTTAAATAGGACTTGCTGGAGGAACAGATTTATCTCCTAGCAATTGCCATGTCTTTGGAATAGGCTTCCTGTTCATATGGAACAGAGCATCTCTATGACACTGATCAGTGGTTTCATGGGACTAGGAGTTTATGCTATAGATAGTGCATGGGGCACCATAAATTCTTACCAGGAATAGTGCCCACACCCTTCCTGGATATGGGCAGTCATTGCTAAATGCAGTCTTGGGTATTAAATAACATTTCTATGGCATTAGATGAGATTAAAGGACTAGGCTTGAAATGACCTATGATCCTATAATCCTATGTGGAGAGATGCTAGTTTATATTGTAAATAAATTTTAGGGCTATTTAGGTTTCTCACACTTTCCAGACTGCTATCAGTATTACCACGATTTAGTTATATTTTGCATAATTTGCAAACCAAAAGATTGGGTTATGGCTTATCCTGTTCTTAAACATGTATATGTGATGGATTTGTCTGATATTTTGTTGCATCTTAGGGAGAGACTTTATATTTACCTCGTGTGTTAACACTAATTCCTCATGATCACAGTTGACAAATGTGTGCACTATTCTCAGTTTTCGATACTGGCCTCTCAGTTTGTTGAGTTATTACTCTTAAAGAGTACTACTTAACCAGTAAAACAAAAAAAATGGAATTATTTTTCCTAACAATTATTTTTTAGTACTGCTGTCAAACAGATAAACTTTACCTGTTATGAACAGAAAGGGGTGTCTTTGATTGCCTTCTGAAATTATACCAACACCCTGAGCTTCTGTTTTTAAGCTATGAAGGAGAGATTACAAAGAATCAGCTGCCACTTAAGTGGTCAACAAGTTCAGTTAATGAAAACATTGAAGCAATTCCAGGCTGTTTTGGGTTGAATGTGTTTTTCCTTTGAAACAAGTTTCACTAACTTTAAAGCTGATTATATTTAGGAAGGTGCATTGAGTATAGTGAAAAAGCAGCATTTTTTTCACTGATCAGCTGTTGTGTTTGATCTATGTTTTTCAAAAAGAAAATAAATTCAGTCATGCTTCATTCAATGAACATAACTCAAACCTAACATTATTGACCTTGTGTTAGCATCATCTTTGCTTGTGGTGGACGATAACCTAGCGCTTCTTTCCTGCTACCAGAGAAGTCAGAAGCAAAGGGAATCTGATTGATAAGCTTGAGTCTGATCTCCCTCCAAGCCACAGTTCACAATATCTGCAGATTGCTCACCCTTGCCCCTAAAAGAGAACATCACATCAATGTCCTTCAAAAGTGTACCATTCTCCTAGTCCCCAAAGCTGTAAGCTCCTAAATCTGCACATCATCTCCTTTTTTGATAAGTGTGAATAGAAAATGCACTATCTATAGCATAAAATCCTAGTCCCATGAAACCACTGATTAGTTGACCCTAAGAATAAACATTGAACTAGTGACCATATGTGGGCATCGTCCTGCATGAAATATATGATCCCATCCCTTCTATCAGACCTGCAGCAACCAATTAAAAATGCTTGGACTTCTTTAAGTGTTATATAATAGGCAGCATAACTTAAATTCATTCCCTTCTTTCTGTGTACTCACTTTCGGCTTACTTTACAAAGTTACCAACCCACAGCGGTGTCTACAACACACACACACCTTTGCTCTAAACACTCTGGTCCAATAACAAAATGGCTTGCTGTGCTCGGCAGTATCTGGGAAGACACACAGGCAATACATTTGCTCTAAGATATTCATCTCTGGTCACTGCTCGGCAATGCTCTGCTTCCAGATATCCATCTCTGGTCTGATACAAACAGCTTGCTCTGCTCGGCTCTTGGGCATCTCTGCTGATGATGTCAGCAGAAAGTTTAAACTACAAACAGTGGGAAAGTGGGAATGTACCATTTCCCCAAAAGTATGTGGGGGCGCCCCTTCCCCCTTGCTGTATGGTTCCGGCGCCCATGGCACTTGGGAGACCAACAGGTATAGGCTTATATGAGAAGTTTGGTGTTGCTTTTGGTGTGTGCTTTAGTGATTGCTGAGGAGCAGTGTTGCCATTAGGTGGCTATGGAGGTCTTTGAGTTTTGAGAAAGTTTCTTTTATGCTCCTCAGTGTAAGGTAATCTGTGTGTGTGTGTGTGTGTGGTGAATGGTACATGTGAGAGATGTAGTGTGGGTATTCTTGACAACCTCTTTTGTATGTTAGATTTTTGCCTCCAAGGAAGTTTTGTATTTATCTCTCTCATACCATGTCGTGTCTTTTTAATGATTTACTGGTTGTCTTGAGAACATAAGACAGCTGCTAACATTGCCTTAGGATGCCCAAATCTGACAAGCTGGCTACAGAGACATTTTGGAGATTGCATATCCATGCTGTCTGGTCTTGTACTAGTGTTGGCTGTTTAGGATTAAGGATTGTGTTTTCACAGGGGTCTCCTAGGGTAGTTTCTGGGGTTAAGGGCAAGCTGTTATATAATGCTAGGCTATGCTAATGCTATTTAATGCACAAGCTAGCTGCTCTAAGCTTTTTTCTATACAATGCCACATTTTTAACAGGTTTTGTATCTTATTCTAACTTTAGTGACAACATGTTTACTAATGTGCAGGGCACTGCTAACCATTGCTGCCCAGTGGGGATCTTCATGCAAACTTGCCCTTTATAGCAGAGAAAAAAACTTGAAAACTGACTCCTATGCCCTGTAGCCAATAAACAACCACCCTTTGAGCTTCCTCCACCGCTTCCCAACTCAGAGAGCACAGGTAAACATTTTGTGCCACAAGATTTCTGACCCTGGAATCTGTTAATGTAAATGCACAGCAATATCAGTTCTTACGTGCAGATTAAACAACAAACTACTGGAGTGCTTCCCAACTCAGAAAGACCAGGGAAACATCTTCTGCCACAAGATGTCTGATTTTGAAATTTCTTAATCTAAAAGTGCAACAGAAGCAGCTGTCAAGTGTAGATTAAACAAACCTGGGTAATACACTCTTCTGCAAAGAGATTTGGAGGCAAGTGGTCTAGAAAAGCCAACAAACAGAGAGATGAATGGTTCTGCCACAAAAGTCAATAAATGCTTTAAAAATGCTCATAAACAGTAGTGATCACTATATAAAGTAGTAAAGTGCAGTTAATCAAGAGAATATTCTTAGCTTAGCTTTGATGGCTTTGGATACAGTTAAAACACTTGGAAGATGTTGCAGTCTAAGTGATAATATGCAAGTATACTGCCATTGAAATATGTAATAATACCCATAAATGTGAGATGGAACTGAAAAAAAAATTGAGAGCTATTGTTAACGTGGAAAATAAACATATAGTTCCCTTCAAGTGTGAAACCCAAAGCTACAGGTCTCTAATATCTGCAAAGTAAACAGCAATTTAACTAAACCTACAGTGAATTTCAGACCTCCCTTTAACACCTTTAAAATGTTTTGTGGAGGACTGTACCCCCCAACTCTACTCTTTGATATGGGGATTATGCCTCTCTTACCCTTGGTACTTGTGTGTACTGACTCAACTATCAATGAACCTTAGAGTAGTAGGATGGTCTGAGGCACTGCAACCTTGGCCTTAGAATGTATTTTCCCATATTTGCATTTGTAGTTTTTTCTTCCGTGGATCACAGCTATTTTACTCGGAATTTCAGCAAGCACCTTACATAAACATAAGTATACTTTCATATTAAAAAAGGGATTTTATTTGAAATTATGTTAAATTGTTTCTTAAGCAGAATTAAGTTGTCCACATAAGTAATATATAAAATCCTGGTTTGCAGTTGTTTTTGTGTGCCTTTCTTTCTGTCTGGTTATGTATACTGTAGCATACTATGACAATTTTTACAGAGAGATGTGCCAAAGGAAGTTAAACTGCCATAACTGAATGTAAGTATTATGAGAATGGTTACTTTAAAAGGTGTGAGGTAAATAAAGCTGTATTTTTTAAGAAAGGCAGGGAGTGTCGGTGTATTAGGTAAAGTCATACTTGTTTTTGTATTAATGAAAACATTTAATCATGTAAGAAAAGAAGGGCTGAATTCAGCCATTTTAGAGTCATTTACCTTTTCTGGTGGGGACTGTGGGACAAAAGCAGTGGTTCTGGTGAAGCAGTACATAGCAGAGTTACCTTGAGGAAGATGTGAAAGAACCTGGAGCATCTTTCCTGCCCTAGGGAAACCAGAAGGACAGCTGTTGAAAAGCTTAGTGAGACTTAAGATGGTCTGCCTGATATAAGGGACTATACTTCAAAGTACTCTAAGGTATTTCATCATTCCACGTGTAATAACATAATGGCATGTAGCTGCAGGGATTCTCATATTCAGGTAGTGTGGTCACCTTTATGAAGCACAGTATGTATGTAAAAATAAGATATTTGCATTCATGGAGATAAGAAAGACTATCTCATTACTCAAGTTGAACTACAAACTGTGTTTAGAAACCTACTTCATTTTATTGCTGTAGTTCCCAGTTAAGCACATGACACAATAATAGGGAAAGAAAGTTTTGTGGAGGAAGTGGGAAGAATGTACACCTTTTGACAGACTATATTATCTGTGTGGGGAAGGGAATCAACAAGTGGAAGAGCATACACACCCTGAAAAACTGGAGGAACAACCCTCACACATGCTCAAAAAAGTATAGAGGTCTAACAAGGATCAGTAAAAAATGTTAGAAGGCCACAAAGTATACACATTTGGCTAATGACAAAGAAGAACCTATATACTGCCAAAATCCAATAGTGACATATGTTAACATATACCTATAGCAGAACTGCCAAATTAAATAGAGATGGTGATGAAATGGAGTTACATAGTTAAGTATTGCATCCTGAAAATATTGAAAAAAAGGAGTGAGTAAAAATGTAGAACCGGAGAGGAGTAATAACTCACTGAAAGGGTATAGTTCAGGAGAATGATTTTAGAAAAAAAGTACATTCATGTACAGCCTAAATAGAATTATAAACTTTATTTCAAGCTAAAACAGAAAGACCCAGAAATAAGAATTACAACCAGCAAGTGATCATAGGAAAAATGCAACAAGAAAGGCTTCACTAGTGTAGTAAAAGTTAGAGACAAAGTACCTGGTAAATCCATTTTGTAAGTTTAAGACAGAAAACTCAAGCAAGGGAAACCCAAGGCAATATATATATTGAAGAAACATATTCTGAAGTAGCCTTTGCAGAGTGAAAGCAGAAAGAAAATAAGGATGTTGCAAACTCAGTAACACAGATGGGAGAGAAACCAAGAGACACAAAGAGAAGACAGATGGGAGAAAAACCAAGAGTCACACAAAGTCCCAAAAAAAAAAAAAAAAAAAAACAGGCACTGAATGCACATTAATTCCAAGAAAAAACAAAGTCCAGCTGTCAGTTCCAATGTAATTGCTTCTAAATTCCACATTTATTTAAAAAAAATTGCAAAATTTATCAAAAACAAATGAACTATTCAACATAACACTGAAGGATTGAGCGCTTCCGTCTTAATGCATTGACATCATCAGAACTGTCATTCAAAGTCATACCTATACATAACATTTTTCACTCGCATATCCTTTAAAAACAACCAATGGTAGCTGTTTGAAAAAAAAAACAGACCTAACAACACACCTACAAATATTCCTTCATTAATTGTAAGAATAAAATTGTAAAAAGTGAGCTAAAACAACTCATAAAAATACTTTACCCACCATTGGAGAATCAAACGCCAGTCTCCCACATAGCAAGCGGGATTAATCATCACTGTGCTAATTTTGAAACACACTACAAACACTAAGAATAGTGAAAGGATAAAATATACAGGAATAACAAGTAATTAGATTTACAACTAGATTGCTTGTTTCTTAAGTTCACTATGTAATGAAACATTTTCATTCAAGCCTGCTGGATGTGTAGCATCCAGCTTAAGCTGCCAGTGCAGTTCCCTGTTCAGCCGTTTATTATGCCAGTCACCCGCAAAGGCTGAAGCATCCACCTGCTCGATAACTGAAAGGCAAAACCAGTAAAAGCAATACAGGTCCCAGAATTTTTGGCAAGAGCACTCTTACTATCAGCATGTTGAATGCGAAGTACATGTTGGTAGATTCTTTTATTCAAAGTATTGTCCGTTTTGCCTGTGTTAAACATGGAGCATTGGACACAGCGTGCAAAATATACGACTCTCTCAAGTAAACAACTGAATCTACCACATTTACCCTCCTTATTGATTGTCTCAAAAATCAGATCATTGTTATCAGTCGTAATGAACTGGCATTATTTACATCTACCACATTTCCTGGTGATCTTTGTAAACGTATCCATAGTGGTAATGAGAGACTTCTGCAATAAATTCTCGATAATAAATTTGTTTCTGTGTGTAAACATAGGTACTATATTGCTCAATTTCCTAGTCTCATTGTAGCAGTGAAAAATGTCCCAGTTCTTCCAAGTAATGCCTTCTATATTTTTGACATCAACGGTGTAATGTATTACCATATTATAACTAGTGTCATGAGACATAGTGTAACCACTGTCAAATTCCTGGCTACCACAAAGACCATATTTTATAATAGAGGCATAGATGTCTTTCCTTTTTTCTCATATCTCATGATAAAGCTTGTTCATTCAACAAATTGGTAGGATATCCACATTCCTTAAACATGTTCTTAAGAAAATCAAACTCTTATACATTCATTGTCATCAGATGTCAGCCTAGAAATTCTAATAAATTGACTCTTCGTGATCCCTTTCTTTTGTTGGAATGGATGACAACTTGTAAAAAAATAAGAAGGAATTACAGAATTTAGGTTTTCAGTAAATTCTAGTCTCAGTTCCACCAACTAAAGACTTAATGTCTAAGTAATTTACATTATCCTTGTTCACCATTTAAGTGAACTACAAAAGGTCTGCAAGTCCTTACACCTCTCTCAAAAAATCCTCAAACTGCTCATCATTGTCCTTTCAAAGAATAAGCAAATCATCCTGGTATCTGAAGTACCCAACATATTTTTCAAAGGAGAAAATTTTAAAAAAACATTAAAACTCCCATTTTAGAAATGTGTTTGCAAATATGGGGGCACAAGCAATCCCCATAGCCACACCTAGCTTTTACTTAAAAAAAACTCCCCATTACAGGTTAAAAAGTTATTTAAAACCATTTCCAGCAACTCTTATAAGAGATCTACCTTTGTTGAAGTCATATTACCATGTCTGGAAAAAATTTCCCCAAACCACAGCAGACCTTCTTCGCGGGGAGTAACTGAAAATAAACTTTTAATATCACAAGTAGTAAACACACATTCATTGATATCATTTACCAAGCGAAGTTTATAGAGAAAGTCCCAGGAGTCTTTCACAAAGTGATGGAAAGCCGTCAAAATATTCTTAAGCTTAAAATCTATGTACTTAACCAATGGCTCAGTACATGACCCACCTGCTGCAACAACTGGTCTTAATGGTGGATCATTCAAATTAGAATGAATCTATGGGATGCCTAAAATTTAGGTATAATTGGAGAGGGCACCCTCAGATAGTCATTTAACTCCTGAGATATCACATCAAAAAGTTAAAACTTGTCCAGAACCACCTTGATGCCTCTGTAGGCAGTATTGATCTCATTCAATGAGACAGCACTGTACACATTATTGTCTAACAGTAGATTATATATCTGTCCCGAATAGTCATGAGTATCCATTATTACCAGACCACCCCCTTGTCAGATTTCATACACCTGGATCTAATAGAATTCAATGTAGTTCTATCCTGCTTGGTAAGATTGTGAAAATTACCATGCCTTTTCTGACCCAAGGATTCATGTATGTCCCTTTCACAAATTCTTTCAAACATATTAATCACAGGGTGTAAAGTAGGGGGATTAGTCAGGCTCTGTCTTCTCAATCTTACAGGCTCTTCAGCCTCCTCATCCTTATCCTTGAATAAAATTTGAAAATTCAGCTTTCTCATAAACATTTTCAAATCAAGCACGATATCCTCAATCTTTGCTTTACTGGAGGGGATGAAATTAAATCCTTTTAAAAATAGGCGATGGTGAGCTGGCTTAATCTGCATATTGGTATAATTTTAAATTTTAAAATCACAAAAGGTGGTAACATTAACTGGACTAGAGCACATAGCAAGATTTACCATTGGTTGGAATTATTCCAGTTCCTGTTGTAATTCCACCGATTGTTCTTTATCCATCTCCTGGGACCACCCCCAGAATTCTCCACTGTCTGTTGGTTCCTCGCTTGTTTCCTGGCCAATTTCTCTGATCTTTGTGGACGGGGATCCTCTAAAGGGTCACTGTCATTTGTGAAGTTCTCTCCTTGAAAATTAATTAGTTCCTCATCTTGATTTTGCTCTGAGGATCTTTGTTGCTGAATCACCCCCCAATGTATTGGGGGGGGTAAACAGACTTATTATAATTATTGCTATGACGTAGCAAATTTTTTTCTTTTCGATTTTTAACTGGAATCCACTTTGTTTCAATGGTCTCAAAAGCTCGAATAAACTGAGATTTGTATTTAACAAATAACAAGTCAGATGTAACAGAATCTACCAATTTGTTACTACAGTCCTTGAGTTTACTTAAGTGCCTCTCATTCTCTTTAGCAATCATGCATGTTAAATCAAGAGCAGTTCTATCAAAAAACTCTAGCAGCTCTAAATGAAAAATTAAATTTAGGCCCACACCCAGGGGATAGATCCATATTCTTACTCCCTTTGGCACATGGCCCTGCTTAACACTTCCAACACGAAAAACATCCAGTTGTAATGATTTAAACGTAAACAAGTTCTTCTTGAGGTCTCTTATTTGCTCATACAATGTTAAATGTTGACCCTCATTTGAGCAAACATAATCCTTACCCTGAACTAAAACAAATGTGTCAAGCCAATTGTTTACAGAACCAGTAACAGTAAAATCTTGTACATTACCACCACGGGAGCCAGGACATGCATCATTCCTCACTTCTTGAATTTGTGGACTGCTCCAGCCATTATCCATGCTGTTAACCTCTGTCAAGACTTGTGTAAGCTGCTTAATTAATCATGTTAAATTGCCAGGTTCATCTATAAGAAACAATCCATCATGGAAGGAATCCTGTGTATTGGAAGCAGAAATGTAAATGTCCAAAAAAAAAACCGAGTACTGAATACACAATAATTCCAAGAAAAAGCAGAATCCAGCAGTTACTTCCAATACAAGGACTCCTAAATTCGAGGTTTATTTCAAAAACTGTTGTGAAACTTGTCAAAAAACAAACTGTTCAGCATAACACTGAATGGTTGAGCGCTTTCATCTTAATGAACCATCATCAGAACCATCAGTCAAAGCCATACAAACCTGTAAATAACATTATTCACTCACACATCCTTTAAAAACAACCAGTGATAGCTGTTGTATGTAAAAAACACACTTACAAGTACTCCTTCATTAATTGTAAGCATAAAGTTATAAAACGTGAGCTAAAAAACTCATAAAAATACTTTACCCAATCTAAATCTAATTATAGGTTCATAGGTGGGTACTAGGCTATCGGCCCTAGGGCCTATACAAGCCTAGCCGAAAAGGTACCCTGGCTTTCACCACCCAAGAAAATAATTTTCCTGTGCCCCTATCGAGCAGAACCACAGAGGTGATCCCCAGGGTGAACTTCCTATTTCCCATCCAATCATCAAGATTTTTTTTTTGAAGAGTGCTAATGAGGAGCTTTGTTTGATATAGATAGGTAGTTTGTTCCAGAGTATGGGAAGTCTCTGGGACAGGAATCTATCCCTCCAGCATGTTCTGTTTATTGTGGTGATGAGGTTTAGGTCCCTAGAGCATGTAGCTCTGAGGGATTGAGATTTCTTTAACTGAAGCATGTCCAACAGCTTTGGGTTTGACATAGCTTTGTATGTTAGGCAGAGATCGCCTCTGAGTAGGCGATATGAGATGGAGTAAAGCTGGAGTTTTTTGAGATGATCTGCGTAGGGCATCTGTTTGAGGCCAGTAATCCTCTTTGTGAGGTATTTCTGCGGCCTTTCCAGTTGTTGTAGATGTCCTGTGAGGTACATACCAAAAGGGACGTTGTACTCTATAATGGGTCTAATGAGTGACGAGTAGAGGGGATCAATGACCTCTTTTTTCCTGGATGAGAAACCTTTTGTGATGAGGTGTGCCACGTAGAAGGATTTCCTGACTACTGTGGCGATGTGATTATCAAAGGAGAGACTACTGTCCACCTGTGTCCCAAGGTCTCTTATCACACTTTCAGTGTTAAGTAGACTACCACCTATGTGGTAGCTCATGGGTACAGAGTTTTTACCAAAGGGGATGACAGCGTACTTTTTGGCATTGAGCTTGAGGCCATGGCTTTGACACCAGGCATCTGTCTCATTGAGGCCCTTTTGTAGGATGTCCACATCGTTAGGAGTTTCAATTATGGCTCCTAGTTTGCAATCATCTGTGAACTTCATTAGCCAAAGACCTTCTGTGTTAGGCCTGTACTTCAGAAAAGTAGATACCAAACAGGAGAGGACCCAGGACTGAACCCTGTGGTACTCCAGTTGTCACTGGTCTGAAGTCGGATTTGGAGTCTGCTACTTTCACAGTGTGGGTTCTGTCAGTGAGCCAGTTGGCAACCCATCTTGTGACATAGGGATTTATACCTAGTTTAGTAAGTTTATCTATAATTCCAGAGTGGGGGATGGTGTCAAAAGCCTTGGTGAGATCTAGATTGGCTGTGTGAACCACCTTACCCTCGTCTACGGCTTTGGTGACTGCTTCAAAGAAGTCTATCAGGTTTAGGAGACATGATCTGCCTTTTACAAACCCGAACTGGGTGGGGTCCAGAGTTTGGTGATTATCAATGTCTTTGTTTATAAGTTCCGTGATAGTACGTTCCATGGCCTTGCAAACCAGGTTCATTAGGCTAATGGGGCAGTAGTTCCCGGGGTCCGTGGTGGCTCCCCCTTTGTGGAGTGGGATAACCATCGCTGTGCACCATTCAGTTGCTAGTCTTGTATATTTTGTCCTTTCACTATTAGTGTTTGCAATGTTTTTCAAAATTAGTACAGTGGGAATTATTCCTGCTTGCCATGTGGGAGACCAACATTTGATTCTCGGATGGTGGGTAAAGTATTTTTATGAGTTTTTTTAGCTCACTTTTTTACAACTTTATCCTTACAATTAATGAAGGAGTATTTGTAGGTGTGTTTTTTTTACATACAACAGCTACAATTGGTTGTTTTTAAAGGATGTTTGAGTGAAAAATGGTATTTGTAGGTCTGTATGACTTTGACTGATGGTTCTGATGATGGCAGTTCATTAAGATGCAAGTGCTCAACCGTTCAGTGTTATGTTGAATAATTTGTTTTTTGACAAGTTTTACAATGTTTTTTGAAATAAACGTGGAATTTAGGAGCCCCTGTGGTGGAGCTGACTGCTGTAGTCTGGTTTTTCAAGAGACAAAAAAAGGAAGTGAAGGGTTGTGTCCAGTCATATTGAGATGGAGAGAGAACAACCTAAGAAAGGGGAAAAAAAAGGAGACAGTAGTTTATACTGGGAAGTAAGATTACGTTGAGCAGAGCTTGACTGATTTTCCTGTTCAACCAGAATACAGGAACCTTAAACAGAGGAAGGAGGAGTCTATGCTTCAGGTTCATAAAAGAAAAGAAGTAGAAAACACAAAAAAGGTATAAAAAAACAACAGTAAAAAAAGAAATGTTAGTATGAGTTGCCTTTCAGAGAAGAGTTAGATGCCTCTGCTGCCTCTGAAATAAAGCTTCCCTGCAGGGTAGTCAGTACACTTACATTATTATCCTTCAAACAGAACCTAGATGATTGGATTAATATGCACAAAGTTTCCACAGAAATGACTGACTCAGCTTTGCTTGAAAAATGGGTTAGAGCCTAAGGGTGGGTATGGGCATGGTATTAATGTGTATGAGACTGAATTGCCTTGTAAAGCTTATGAATCATAAACAGTTCATGGTCATTAGCCCTTCTTAGAGGCAAATTCTGTGATGGAGTAGCAGTTTAGGATAAAGAAATGCATTCCTTCAAACAGTCCCAAATTCACCCCTCCCTTTCACAAATGAGCAAAAAAAAGTCCATTCTTTGTGCTGGCAGGGTAGCCGGATACATGCCCCCTCCCTCCTGCCCAAGCTATTCAATGCAAGAGTGAAAAAAAAGGTCTGCTCATTGCACTGGCACACTAGCCAGGTGGCCAGATACATGCCCCTTCCCTCCTGCCCCAGCTCATCAGTAGAAGAGCAGAAAAAAAAGTCCATGATCAAGTACTTGGGCTCATAAAAATGATTAGGTCCTGTCTATGTGCCCTGCCCCAATCCTCCTCCGTCACATTTTATTTAAAAAAAAAAAAAAAAAACCTTTTTTTTTTCTTTTAAACTGTAGCAAGCAGTTGCTACAGTTTATACCCTGCATGGACCACTACAGCATTTCATTTTTTTTATGTAAAACCGAGTTTTACTTTTAAACTGTATCAAACAGCTTACTACAGTGTAGCAGACAGTTGCTACAGCACTGCAATTCTCAGATTTTACTAGCAAAAGAGTGCGCGAGAGAGAGTGAGAGAGAAGTCTTTTGTACTTTTAAACCATACAAACTGATTGCTATGTTTTTACAGTTTAGACCACACCGGGAGTGCTACAGCACTCAGATTTGACCACAAGTGCAGTACTGGCTTTTAAAAGCTGGTATGCATTAGAGTGATTGGGATTCGCCAATCCCACCCTGCAGCACTTCACACCCAGGGCAGTTGCCTCTTTCATTCCACCCTAGCTGTGCTACTAGCTTTGATAAAGGGTTTTTACTAAGTCCTTGTGGATAAAAAAATTAATGTTATAATAGTACTAAGAAGCTTTGTGTATTTTGTCAGAATGCAGCTTGGCTGCTGCCACTGCAACTATTAGAATTCTTCTGAACTCTTCAGAGTTCTGCAATTTTATGAACTTTGCAACTACTGTGAGTGCTTAACAACTATAACCTTTGTGGGATCCTGCAACAACTGAATATTTTATTTGAAAGTAGAAAGACATCTGGATGGCTTATGGCATTATTACATATTTTTATTATTTATTTATTTTTAGACATTCCCCTAGCAGACCATTAAGCCCTGCCACACCCTTTTGACCCATTCTGTTCTCCACTGGCTGAGTGAAGCCATATTTCTTGCAGTGTTAAGAGTATGGGTAAAGTAAGCCATGATCCTCAGGTGGTTTAGATTTTTTTCTTTTCTTTTTTTTTTGCTTCTGCCTTACCTGTTGTCCCTTCACACATCAACCATGCAGAGCTCCAGTGTAGATCTGGGTTTCTAGATGATATTCTCTTGCATTTGCCCATATGTTACAGCAGGACTAAAGCCCGCATTCCCTACCACAGCACATAGCACTGTCAAAAAACCCTTCTCTCTGAGCCAAGACAAGTGAGCTGGCAAGTGTCATCTCCCACAGCCCAATCCTACTGGTACCAGATCTGCTGATGAAACTCTTTGTTACAGTCAGGCCTTTAGCCCTTTGTACCACAAGGCTGACAGAATATTTTCTTGCAGTTCTTGTAGATAATGCTGGCAAGAAGAAATTTACTTCAGAGGTTAATTCTCGAAGGCTGGTAACAAATGCTGCTACCTCTTCCTTCTTCGCATACAGTATCCCAACTCAGGTTGTTCCCTCTGTTACAGGTGTTGGAACACGTTTACTGAAAATGCAAAATTCAAAGTGTAGTATCTCAAGAGCAGTGTGAGATAAAATACCAATAAATTACACACTGTGGCATACTCTCAACTTCGTTTTTCAAGAATTCTGGATAAATGTCAAATACATGGTGAGGAATAAAAGTCCAAAACCAGGAATAAATTGTAAATATTGCTCTTAAAAACAGAAAGTTTCTAAAATAATGGGTATTGCCTTAATATGTATTTTCTGAAGGATGTGACATCTGAACCTGAAATGTCTGTTAATGTTTAGTGACTGCAGTCCTCAGTGATGTACCAGAAATCCAAAAATTTTACAAAGAACAGACCGAAATCATGAGGCAAAAATCTGGACAATTTGCAAGATTCTGGGCAGTTGACAGGTATATTCTTAGACAGATCAGAAGCAAAGACCTTGAGCCCTCAGATGTTTAATTTGTCATATTCCATACATTTCTACTGTAAATTGTACTGGAATCTGTAATATTTTGAGACATCTCTTTAGTGTTTTGTGCATCTACAACTAAGCCACTTCCTGATACAGTCGAAGTTTACAAAAAAGTGTGGATAGTGAATATGTTACAGCCTAAAGTGGTTTGTGTTCATTTTCATGTTGTTGCATGAAGTTACTTAACTCAGAAGTAAATTTTGGAAGTGTAGTATATGACTTCTTCCTGTGACAAAAGTTTGGAGCATTCACACATTATGTAACTTTGTATGCTAGACCCGTCCTGTAGACAGCAAGCAGAAGCTGCTTTTTTGTCATTGTGGCTTTTATGTTTCATGCTCCCATTTGTATTATTAGTGGCAAAAGTTGTATTCCAAGTCCACTGATATGAAAATGATTCTCAAATATGTGTCTGAAAGTGTCACACAGTTGATGAGTTATGAGAGTAAATCCCCAGTGATTTATATTATCTGTAATATATCTGTAAATATTCCTGTACATCTCAAAACAGTTCCAGAATTGTTTATTTTCATTGCAGAGACCAGCAGCTTTTCCCATTTTGCATATCATGGGGATTTACTAAAGGAGTTTACTGCCTTCAACATTTTGAGAGCTATATGGCTCTGTTCATGATATACGAATTTTGTTATTTGGCTTTCCTCTGAACCTTGACGTTTATGGGGGGGGGGTTCTCAGACTCAGGACATGATGATTGTGGGATCCTGCAACAACTGAATATTTTATTTGAAAGTAGAAAGACATCTGGATGGCTTATTGCATTATTACATATTTTTATTATTTATTTATTTTTAGACATTCCCCTAGCAGACCATTAAGCCCTGCCACACCCTTTTGACCCATTCTGTTCTACACTGGCTGAGTGAAGCCATATTTCTTGCAGTGTTAAGAGTATGGGTAAAGTAAGCCATGATCCTCAGGTGGTTTAGATTTTTTTCTTTTCTTTTTTTTTGCTTCTGCCTTACCTGTTGTCCCTTCACACATCAACCATGCAGAGCTCCAGTGTAGATCTGGGTTCCTAGATGATATTCTCTTGCATTTGCCCATATGTTACAGCAGGACTAAAGCTCGCATTCCCTACCACAGCACATAGCACTGTCAAAAAACCCTTCTCTCTGAGCCAAGACAAGTGAGCTGGCAAGTGTCATCTCCCATAGCCCAATCCTACTGGTACCAGATCTGCTGATGAAACTCTTTGTTACAGTCAGGCCTTTAGCCCTTTGTACCACAAGGCTGACAGAATATTTTCTTGCAGTTCTTGTAGATAATGTTGGCAAGAAGAAATTTACTTCAGAGGTTAATTCTCGAAGGCTGGTAACAAATACTGCTACCTCTTCCTTCTTCGCATACAGTATCCCAACTCAGGTTGTTCCCTCTGTTACAGGTGTTGGAACACGTTTACTGAAAATGCAAAATTCAAAGTGTAGTATCTCAAGAGCAGTGTGAGATAAAATACCAATAAATTACACTCTGTGGCATACTCTCAACTTCGTTTTTCAAGAATTCTGGATAAATGTCAAATACATGGTGAGGAATAAAAGTCCAAAACCAGGAATAAATTGTAAATATTGCTCTTAAAAACAGAAAGTTTCTAAAATAATGGGTATTGCCTTAATATGTATTTTCTGAAGGATGTGACATCTGAACCTGAAATGTCTGTTAATATTTAGTGACTGCAGTCCTCAGTGATGTACCAGAAATCCAAAAATTTTACAAAGAACAGACCGAAATCATGAGGCAAAAATCTGGACAATTTGCAAGATTCTGGGCAGTTGACAGGTATATTCTTAGACAGATCAGAAGCAAAGACCTTGAGCCCTCAGATGTTTAATTTGTCATATTCCATATATTTCTAATGTAAATTGTACTGGAATCTGTAATATTTTGAGACATCTCTTTAGTGTTTTGTACATCTACAACTAAGCCACTTCCTGACACAGTCGAAGTTTACAAAAAAGTGTGGATAGTGAATATGTTACAGCCTAAAGTGGTTTGTGTTCATTTTCATGTTGTTGCATGAAGTTACTTAACTCAGAAGTAAATTTTGGAAGTGTAGTATATGACTTCTTCCTGTGACAAAAGTTTGGAGCATTCACACATTATGTAACTTTATATGCTAGACCCGTCCTGTAGACAGCAAGCAGAAGCTGCTTTTTTGTCATTGTGGCTTTTATGTTTCATGCTCCCATTTGTATTATTAGTGGCAAAAGTTGTATTCCAAGTCCACTGATATGAAAATGATTCTCAAATATGTGTCTGAAAGTGTCACACAGTTGATGAGTTATGAGAGTAAATCCCCAGTGATTTATATTATCTGTAATATATCTGTAAATATTCCTGTACATCTCAAAACAGTTCCAGAATTGTTTATTTTCATTGCAGAGACCAGCAGCTTTTCCCATTTTGCATATCATGGGGATTTACTAAAGGAGTTTACTGCCTTCAACATTTTGAGAGCTATATGGCTCTGTTCATGATATACAAATTTTGTTATTTGGCTTTCCTCTGAACCTTGAAGTTTATGGGGGGGGGGTTCTCAGACTCAGGACATGATGATTTAGTTTGAAGGAACATTTGTGAACAGTATTGCAGTTTTAAAAATGTATATGTTGAAGATGCACAGTTTTGTTTATAGTGGAATGGCATCGGCTTATAGTGCCAAAAACGCAAATGCATCCCTTGCAGTAATGTAGAATGATAAAATAAGGAAGATGTTCTGAAGTGTTGTCATTTTCCTGCATAAACAATATTAGAGCAAATGCCGCAATGCTTTTTGTAGGAATTTATGCTGTTGAATGCACGTTTTGCAAACTTCTGACAGACTTGTATATTATGGCAGTATATGTTTCACTGTAATAATTTATGGTTGTTTTGCCTGGAGTTTCTTTCTGCATGTTTGGTTATTAAAGCTTTTTGTTCCTCAAAGCAGACACTTTCCATGGGGAATAAATCTGTAAGTGGTTAAAGGTAAATTTTTCTTCAATAAAAGGTTGGTTCATGATCTACTTAAGGTTTGTTTACATCAAGATTTTGACAATAAATGCTTGACAATGTTAGGCATTACTGGCTGTGGGCACAGACAAGTTGTTGAAAGATGCTATATGGAATAATATATTGTTGTATATGAATGTCACATTATCTTCTCATATCTCCAGTCTTACCTTTCCATGCACCCATGCCTTTCGGCTGAGTGGATTTAACATTGAGCATAATATTGTAGTGCAAGTAATAGGGTGAAGTATCACTTTTCGTTTGTTTATGTCTTGGTATAACTGGAGTTTGGAGACTTATGGTTTATGAATGGAGAAGACATAATGAAGGAGGACAGTGGGATGAGAGTGTAGGTGTTTCCAACCCAGATCCTCCATTCTTGGCAGACATCAACGCACTTTGTCTTTTGCTTATACACCATCGTTACACATCCATTCCTCTCAGTTAAACTTTAACACACCTGTTGTGGTGCATTCCACCACAGAGCTATGACAATGAACATGTAATAGTGTCCCTCACCCTCATCATCTGTTAATAATATTACTCCCCCCCACACACACACACACACATACAATCACAGTATAGTGCTAGATTATTGGCTATACCAATGTGTTCCATGTTGATTGCAACAGGCTAAATCATTTCCATGAGCTGTCAGGCTGAGAGCAGTTGGTGAAGAATATGATGGTACATTTGCAATGCTCTAGAGATGTATATCATATATGTCAGGTATCTGCCATGAAGGAATGGGACAGTGGCTGTAGAGTTAGAGGAAAGCAATATGGCAGGTTTGTTTGCAGTATATTACTGTGTACGTCCATGACTCTTATTTTATGCTTTTCACAATTCATTTCCTTATTTCTTGAGAATACAGCCAGCAGAAAATACATGGCCTGTATGGTGATTTGCATCAGTAGGGCATGAGTGATCTTTACTGACTCTTCTTTCCTAAATGCATTCTATTTGCTCTTTCCCTAACATTATTTTTTCATCGGTCCAGTCATTAACATATCTAACAACTTTCATGGGGATATGAGATTGGGCTCAAGCCCTGATGCAGTATGTAGGCTTATTTAAAGCTGGTTTTATTCCCTTGTTTTGGATGTATTTTAACAGTATCAATTTCTATAGAAGGTATACAGTCATTCACCATCCTTGATATTGTTAGTGCCTATGCATACAATAATGCTACTGAAATGGTACGGAGATATCCCTATTTTTACCAATTCTTCATGTTGTATATCACTCTGGAGACAGGAAGGCACATTAAAATATACTGTTCTTTTTTGCCATAACAAAAAAGAGCATCAGTTCCCTGATTACTTTGTCTCCTTCAACCAAAATCTTCATTTCATTACTTTTATTTTCTGATGTGTCCATTTCTCCTGTTATATCTAAATTATAGATTTATCATTAACAGATCCCTGTAACATTCTCATTGTTAGTGAATGCATCTTTAATCATGGTATCTGCTGCAACTACTTTTCAGCAAAATTCTGCAGTGTTTTGTCTTCTTTCTAGCCACATAACATAGCGTTATTTGCCTGTATTTGTTTAAAATCTATCATCTGGTATGACTTTTCTCCCCTTGTATGTGTATCAGATCCTTTAGTTTCCTGAGTACTTAGTTTGTCAGTTTTACTTGAAATGTGTTCTCTATTAGTGACAAGATTTTGCTCTTGTGGGTGTATTGTTAATTTCATCTGACCCAGATGCTAGACTATTAAACAAAGATATTTTTTTCTACAAGTAGATCACGATCATTTTTAACACTTGGACTGCATGTTTCTATAATATGTATATGTATAGGTCCTCTTCATAATGTCAACCACCATTTTGTCGACTGTCAAAACTTTGAGACAAAAACGTCATAAGTTTACAATCACACGCTCTCAGAACATCACAACAAGTCATCACTTGGCCACCAATGATAAAATCACAAACGGAATCAAATTGCACCCACCGAACTGGGGGGATTGCTCCCCACACCCTCTACTTAAATATACCAACTCCAAGATTGCACTACAGTGGAAAAAGGGCAAAGTTCACCATGGTGACCAAGTGGTTACTTTCTCTGACAGGAAATGCAATGTTCCTGGAGTTCATGATTGTAAACATAGGACATTTTTGTTTTGATGTGTTGACAGTTGACAAAAGGTAGGTCGACGTTATGAAGGGGACCCCTATATATGTATAGAATTTTTCTTCTTTTCCACGTATGTTTGCAATCACTTGTATTCTGCCGAACATTTGGAGCAGGTAACTCATCGACATTAATAACGTTATTACAAACTGTCCTTATTTGAGGTGATAATGGATACCATAAGTATATTTGCTTGAAAAAACACTTATCTTTAGGGGTTGAATGGTGCTTGATTATTAAAGCATGTACAGTAGATAGTCAGTTATCCAAACTAATTGGGACCTAGGGTTGTTCAGATAATCAAACTGTTTGAGTAATCAAACATGTAATTGAACCAGATAAAAAACTTTTAAAATCTTGTTTTTTCTGCACGCAGGAATACAATTTTCAACCATTCAGCAATTCTAGTGGACAATGAAGAATATTTTTCATGCACAAGATTGCTACAAGCTCAAAAAACATGCTCAAGCAAATATGTATAATGTTTACATATTCAGATTTTATGATTTTTCCTAACTGAAAACTTTGGAAGGCTGGTTTGGATAATTTACAGTTCAGATAATCGACTATCGGATAATCGATTCTTTACTGTATATCAGCTTTATAGCTGACATTAACTGACAGAGGTTTTTTTGCAAAGATATTAAGTAAAATCAACCAGTGAGGATACTGCCTTTTTTGTCTTTAAGATTGTCAGTAATTCATGGAGTGTATAACAATTTAGACAGATGTTATAGAGTATAGTTTAAAGTCTTCAGAGTTTGACACCCACTGTAGGGAACCAGAAAGTTATTCTGAAGTAATTTAATCAAGGCATAATGATTTAATTCTTCCATGACTGAAAAACAATAAAGTATAGTTGTTTTACTAGCTGGCAAAGTTATATACCTTGCAAAGTTAAACATCTGCCTGCATAAACATGCTGTACTTAGTGATACAACACAGACAAAAAGCATAAAGAAAAAAAAAACAAAGCTGCCCAGAATGACATATGAGTGGCCGTTAGCAAGGACAGCAGTGAGGTCACCCTAAAAGAGCTTAGCCAGGACAGCTGTGAGGTCACCCTAAAAGAGCTTAGCAAGGATAACAGTGAGGTTGCCCTAAAATAGCTTAGCATGTTCAGTGTTGAGGTCACCCTAAAAGAGCAGCACACTCCTAAAAACACTTTATGAAGAAAGTGAAAACTGTGTATATTGAAAAGCAAATAGTTAGAACTATGAATGTTCCTCTTTTACACAATTCATTGATAGATACTGGACAAGTAGTCCTGAAGACCATATAGAAGCTTAGCTAAATGAATCAGTGTATACAACCCTTGTGTTTGTTCTGCTTCATTTTTGTTCACTGCCTTTTCAAACAGAGCTATACAGGCTGTCTTTTGTTGAGTGTGTCCTTGAAAATGTCCGTGTTACTACATTCAACTTATGGAGGAAGTTTATTCAAAAGGTGGATAATGCTATGTGTTACGAATCTGTCCTGCCATCAACTACTGTTTATTTCCTTATGGAGATTTAGGTACTTGGTGCAAGTATTTGAGGAGACTTAGATTTTTATGAAGATGAAGAGACGATCAAATCACGCAGGGTCTTCCACAGCACAAAAGACTAAACATAGATCACCACAAAGGAGTCTGCAGGACACTAAGTACAGGGAGAGAGCAATTAGTCTACCTGAATAGCTGAGAGAATTAAATCCTGTGATTTTATTGGACAAGATTGTCTGGGTTTCTCGAGTTGGGCAAGATGCTTACAAAGGTACCTGCCAAAGAAGACATTGCATTTGATAAGGGGCCTGATAAGGGATAAGTAGAGAGGGGCTGTAACGTCTTTTGATCTAGAGGGAAATACCTTTGAGAATTATCTGGACTTAGCATAATAACTTGTGAACTGCAGTGGAGATATAATTGTCAAGTGATAATGTGTTGCCAATGTAAGTATAAGGCTTTCTGATAGTTGTGTTGGCTTGGAGGAAGGTGTTATTGATGTAGTATAAATGGGGTAATTTCAGTTTCCAAAGTACAACCACACTGATTTTTTTAGCATTTAGTTTTATATCATATTTGGTACTCCATGAGTTAACATAGTCAAGCCCTTGAAATATTTGAATGCCCATAGGAGAGGTGAGGATCATCCCTAGTTTGCAATTATCAGCAATCTTAGTTTTTTTTCCTTTCACTTTTTGCCTCTGCTTTTGGCCATCAGTCCCGTCCTGGCCAGTCATCCCATTTATTCCCGATTACTTGGGTGAGGGTTGGCTAAAGGGGGCTGTCATTCAGGGCCAACCATCATGGGCTTTCAGTTTACATTCCCTGTGAATGGTCAGCTCATGGATCAAAACGGCCACATGGAACAAGATGTCCGCACTGGTCATCCCTCTCTTCTGCAAGGAATGTTGACAGAAAACAGTCTTGTCCACCTCCTGAACACACAGTAAGTGGTTGCCCATGGTCTCCATCAGTCTGCACTTACATATTTGCTCACTGAAGCACCTACTACTAATGCATCTCCTAGGCTTAAGTTCTATTAACATATTAATAATGCCAGCATGAGGGATTGTATCAGTTTCTTTGAAATGATCCAAAAGAGGTGTTGTGTATGGAACTGCCATAGTCTGTGTCATTGACAACTTTTTTGAAAAGTTTAACTAGGTTTAGTAGGCAGGATCATTGGCCTACTGAGTGCTGCAGTGAAGCAAACCAAAGTCAAGCTGTAGGTGCTTCTTTGTCAGTGTGCCATAATTTCTCAAGTTCATCAGCTGCCAATGCTTTCAACAGTGAACTGGACCTTATATGTATATTTTCTGCAAGACAAGTTGCAGTCTGACCTCTAATTGCTGTCTGTTGCTTATGCTGATATATTTCTTTTATTTTGCTGTTTACTGACTGCTAATGTCCACACAATCTTGTGTTATGTTATTTAGGTAAAGACTTTGTTTTCTTTTAGTAGAACAAAAACCTTAGGCATCCCCTGAAAAGAGGCCACTAACCTAGTGAGGCAAGCCTGATCAAAAAGGGATGGATGGATAGATAGAAAGATAGAGAGAGAGAGAGAGAGATAGATAGATAGATAGATAGATAGATAGATAGATAGATAGATAGATAGACAGATAGATAGATAAAATAGATAGATAAAATAGATTTCCTGGGTCATCTGTGACACTTAATATTAACTGGTCACCATTGCCATTCATGTTAGAGGAAGTATCTTGCAGTCAGTGATATTCAGACATCACTTGTCATTTCTGTTCTGAGCATAGACTTCTCTAATGTCCTAAAATGATGCTGTATCTGGCACAACTTGTTTGTTGTTAAGAGATTAACTTTGTGAGTAGATCCGGATGACTTGTTGACTTTGTGTCTCATCTGAAAACATGTGGTGATACTGCATTTGCTCACTCATTTCCATGTTACTATTTATTTCACCAATTTTATATACATATTTTCTTTTTTAGAAGAAGACACACTACCCATGAGATGGTCTTTTTTCCTGGAATGTAGTATTGTTCCCATCTCCTCTTGTGAATCATCCTTAAACAATTAATTTCCTTTACTGATACATAGGATACCAGTGTGATGTGTTGTGATTTTTGCTTCTTATTTAGTACATTCACCCAGACTGAGATTATGTCCATTCTTTCCAAGTTTCAGTGTGGATAATTGGTTTAGCACCAAGGAGTAACATCTTCAAGGACTAGACATTTCATCTTTCATGCACACCTTTCTTCAATCACTTTTCAGGGTTCTCTTATTGTTTATGCTAGTTTGCTCCACTACAGTGGTGTCTGAACCTTATTCTTTCCTAAGTCTTGCATTTTTAGAGGATGCCCCCTCCCCCCGAAAAAAAAAAAACAGACACACTAGCCCCTCAAGCTAGCTTGGGGCAAACCATTTTCAAAGAAGTCCTCAGATGTAGGACATTTTGTTTTTGTTTTATCATTCTGTAGAAGGTTGTTAAAGTTAATACCCATAAAACAAAGCGAACTGAAATGGGAATGAAGAAGTTAAGACAACATTAATGAATGGTAAAGGATTTGATAAATAATAGTACAATACCTTCCCTATAGTTTCATGGTTCCAGATTGTGCAATTATATTTGTTTTGAAAAAAAGTAATACATTTAACATCAACAAGGTAGAAATAACTTATTCATCTGATACTTTTGGAACGCCAAAATATCAGTCTCTGAAGGGGGGGGGGGGGGCTGGCAGATAGTACTATTATAATTTGCAAATCTGCTTTGGATACTGCTTTATACTATAATCCAGGTTGTGTAACCATGTTTTACATTATCCAGTAGAATGATTTTAAAATCTGTTTTGCTTTTATCAAGCTGTAGTCAAGACTGTTAAAGCAACATGCAAAATTGCTGCTGATTTGTTTTAAAAATTCTAATGTTTAGTGTTAATAAAAATCAATTCTAGATGGCTGAATGAATCCCAATGTAATGTTCCCTCCTGTGATTCATGTAGCACTTGTTCTGTAATATGGGCTTTGAGTACACTATAGGTATGTTGTGCAAGCTTTGTTTAGGGTGTACAGAATATAATTGACAGGCGTTGTAACCTGAAGCTTAATTATTCAAAGTGGTACATGTATTAGATAAATTTTAATTTCTTTGACGTATTTTTCATCCCATTACTTGTCAACTACTAAGCTTCCAGAAATCAAACTTCACTCCATTTTATAGGATCATGAGATCATAGGAAGTTACTAGGCTGTTGGCCCTGAGGCTCTTACAAGCCTAGCCAAGAATTTAGCCCATGTTCCAACAAGTCAGCACCCTATGTCACTGTCCAGCAGGGACACAGGTATAATCATAAGGGTGTATTTTCTGTTCCCCATCCAGTTATCCAGGTTACACTTAAAAAGGTATAATGAGGCACTCTGCCTTACATGGATGAGTCTGTTCCACAACCGGGGGAGTCTCTGGGACACAAATCTGTCCCTCCAACAAGTCCTGTTGATGTCACAGACCAGGTTGAGGTCACGCGTTTGGGTTACTTGAGTGGAGCTTGACTTGCGGATATGCAGCAGTCCCATCAGGGCAGGGTCTGAGATTGCTTTGTATGCCAGACAGAGGTCACCTATGAGGACTCTGTAGGAGATTGAGTAGAGGGACAGGGCCTTTAGCCTATCTGTGTAGGGTAAATGTCTGAGGCCCTGGATTCTCTGGGTGAGGAACCTCTGTGGTATCTCCAGCTGCTGCATGTGCTTTGTGAGGGACATGCCAAAAGGGGCATTGTACTCAATAATGAGTCTTATAAGGGAAGAATACAAGGATGTTAAGACCTCTTTATCCTTGGATGAGATACCCTTACTGATGAGGTGGGCCATGTAGAAAGCTTTCCATGCGACGGAGGCAATATGGTGGTCAAAAGTCAGTTTGCTGTCGAGCTGGGTTCCCAAGTCCCTCACAACTGATTGCGTGTTTAGTACCTTATTATCAATGTGATAATTTGTGGGGACATCGACCTCTGCAAAAGGGATGATGATGCATTTTTTGGCATTTAGTTTGAGGCCATGTTTCTTGCACCAGCCATTTGTTTGGGTGAGACTGTCTTAGAGAATGTCCACATCACTAGGGGAATTGATGACAGCACCCAGCTTGCAATATTCTGCAAACTTAGTCAGCCATAGCCCACTAGATTTGGCCTGCACCTCTTAGAAGTATATCCCAGACAGCAGAGGCCCCAAGACCGATCCCTGGGGTACACCGCTTGTTACAGGTCTACTACGTGAGGTGGCTTCCCCTATTTTGACTAGGTGGGTTCTATCAGTGAGCCAGTTTGCTACCCATCTGGTAACATATGGATTGATGGGTTTACTATAAAAATGTTGAAATTCACATGGTCAAGATTCATAACGGCTAAATTTAAATGGTCGAAAAACACCTGCAAACTAGCACTAGTGTTTTTGCAGGGGGGCTGTGCCCCCCACACCCCCTGCTACTTATATATTACAACTCTGAGATTGTACAACAGTGCAGACAAGGGAAAATCCTTGCCCTGTTTGCAACATAATGTCGACAGGTAATTTGCATGCACTTCCTGTCAACCAAATGAACTACTTAATATTCATGTGTCGACCATATGGGTTGATCATATGAACGTTAGACCAAATGAATTTCAACATTTTGATAGTGAACTGGATTGATGCATAGTTGAGAGAGTTTATCTATTATACCTGAGTGGGGATTAGTATTGAAGGCTTTGGCCAGGTCAGGGTAGGCGGTGTGCACAGTCTTCCCCTCATCTATGGCCTTGGTGACTGTCTCAGAGAAGTCGACCAAATTTAACAGATGTGACCTCCCCTTGACAAAATGAAGCTGTGTGGGATCAAGTGTCTGGAGGTTGCCATTGTCCTTGTTAATGGGGTCCATAATAATCCACTCCATGGCCTTGCAGATTAGGTTAGTTAGGCTGATGGGTCTGTCATTACCTGGATCGGTGGATGCTCCACCTTTGTGCAAAGAGATGACAGTAGGACAGTAGCTGTCCTTCACTCGGCTGGGATGAAACCGGTACTCAGGATTTGGTTGAATATTGTGGCTAATGGTGATGTAAGATCCTGCCTGAGTTCATGTAGGATGCAGCATGGGATGTTATCTGGTCCCATGGAGGCTGTATGTTTTGCCTTTGAGAGGGCAGTGATGACTTGCTCCCTAGAGATAAGGGTAGGGGGACAGGTACTGAGATGTCCTGTTTTACTGATGAAGGTGGGGGACAGACTGAACCTGTTTGCCAGCAGGATGGCTATATCTACAGCGTTTGTGAATGTTGTGTCCTTGACCACCAGTTCTGAGCATATCTGGCTGCTTCCCTTGAGATTGCGGACATATGTAAAGAAGGCTTTATGATTGTTTTTAGTAGATGTGGCCAGGTTGGACTCCGTTTGCTTTGGAGCATTTCACTAGTGTTCTTCTTTGCTTGTTCTTGCTAAGGAGAGATTGCTTCCAATTATACACCTGCTCCTTTTTGGTCCCGGACAGTAATTATTTCCTTTTACTATAGACTTTATTTATTGTAGATGTCCCCCAGACAGGTTTACTCTTCCTTGAGGAGGAGAATTACTCTTCCTTGAGGAGGATTGGACATATGTGCCAGGGGAGGGGGCTGTAAAGCTGTGTATACCTTCACTCAGGAGGTTGTAATCAGCTTTGGATAAGTTTTTTTTGTTTGAAGCTAGCTGGTGGGGGAGGGGATGGTGACTTCAAAAGTGACTGCTTTGTGGTCTGATATTACTAAGGATGATGACACTGTAGGGATGCTGCACTGGATACTCATGTTGGTTAATACCAAGTCCAAGATATTTTCACCTCTTGTGGGGGTGTCAATCAACTGGTCCAAGGCATTTGCATTCACGAAATTAAGGACATTTGTGTTTTGGCATGAGTATTTCTTCCAATCTATGGTTGGATAGTTGAAGTCGCCCAGGATCAGGGTAAAGGGTTGAATCTTGATAATTTCAAAGAGGTCCAGATAGATGGGGCATCTTTAGTCAATGTTGGAGGCCTATAGCTAGCTATGATTTGAATGGGGGTGTTGTCAGTTGTTAACTGCACCTGAAGTGTTTCCTGTGCATCATACTGTTTGACCAGCCTAGAGGTGTGTATGTCTTTTATATTTATTGCAACTCCACCTCCTTTTGTTTTACTGCCCACAGTTTGTTGTCTGAATGAATGATAAGGACGAGTAACCTGATATGACTGGGGTGCTCTCCGCAACTTTGATCCAGGTTTCTGTGAATGCACTAATGTCAACTTCTTCCAGGGTTAAGAATGCTTACAATGAGTGCAGTTTCATGTTTTGACTCCTAGCTTTTAGCAGTATGGCCTTTAATTTATCCCCATATTTAGCTGTCCCTAGCACAAGGAAAAATGCATTGAAGAGGGGTTGCCATTCAGACAGCGTGAGAGTACATTGTGACTTTAGCCCCCGCCCATATATTCACTTCTGAGACATTAACCTTGTTTACTAACCTGGGTCAGCCTGGCTTGCCCCCACACTAGGGCTTTAAGGTGACTGTGCTTGTAAATCCCACTGGCAGGAACTCCCACAACTCCACCCCTCCAGCAACTTGCATTATACTGGATGTAGTCTATGGGTGTATTTTTCTCTAGTTGCTAAGGCCACCCCAGTGTGGTGACATCAGCACTGAATCACTATGGGCTATCCTAAAACCTCCCTTGGTAAGAGCAGGATCTCGCATGCACCCCACATTCAAGCCACTGTAACCAGCTTGGAATACTAAGCTGACACTGCCCCTGTCATCAACCAGTAGCAAGTCTCTGCTTGACCTGGAGCACCAGCCAACTGGGGACACCCCCCCCCAAAAAAAGGAGTGACCCCGCAAGAGCTACTCAGTGACATCCCCCACCCAGCTCTTTCAGCTCCTCAGCAGTACTTGAACTCACATCATCTGGATCAAAATCAGGGGCTTATCCCTCTGCACTACAGAGGCAAGATTTATTTCAGCTGGAACGCTGACTACAATTTTTTTAAATAAAGACTTTTTAAACACTGCTGTCCTTGTTTCATTTACAGCAAAGTACTGTATGACTGAAATGCTATATTTTGTCATATTTTTAAGATCATGTTGTGCTGTTTTAATTCAATAGCCTTTGTTCAGATTACATTTTATATTTGTTGTTCATTAATTGGTTACTATCTTCTTTATTTTAATGCTGCCTAGTCACATGGGAAGATGGTAAGCACATTTTAAAAATACCCACAGCTAACATTTCTGTATTTGTATTGCTTTCAAATTATTGCACGAGGCAGATTTTTGTTTTCATCATATCAGCTGATCCTTTGCCTTTATATGGTTTTGTCTATTTCTTCTAACTAAATAACTGTCTAATTTTTTCTATATCACAAATGAAAGTGCGCTGAATGTTGTGTTTTTTTTGTAGTTCCTTTCCTTTCCATTCCCCTTTTTTCCATTGTGCGGACACTGTATTATTACTGACATGTATTACTTGCATTGCTACATGGGAATGTTTGGCCTTTGAAATGAGGTCTGGTCTTTTTCCTTCTATCTGTTAAGTTTTTATGTCCCATCTCAGGCATCTTTTTAAGCTTGGTTTTGAACTACTGTGTGGAAAAAGTGTGTATTCTGGTTGTGTCAGACTTCCATGATCTAGCAGACAAATGACAATTCTGTTGTGCAGCATAAGTTGGCCAAACATCTTAGAGTTGTCTTCATCTTAAGGCTTGCAAAACTTCCCATCTGCGGAGTCTGAAATCTTCAAATTTAAAAACTCATACTTTTATTTTCTGAGTCCATCTGTTCTTTTGGCCCTCGGGTGGTTCTTGTCAGTGCTGTTTTTGATAACTCCTTGAATCTTCTAGAAGGATTTCTGAACACCATGGTCTTCTGTGTATAGACCTTCATTTGGTTATCCTCAGGGATGAAGGTCTCCTGAAGGAAAAACTCTTGTTTCCCACCTAGGATAGTTTTTCCAGTGTTTTGCTGAACCAGCTGATTGATAAGTTGGTCTTTCTCACAAAGGTTCAGGACAGGAGTGTGTAAGCAACTGCAACAATCATTTGCGTCTCCTGAAGGGAGCATTGATAAATAAACCAGGTCATCTAAAAAGAGAGCACATTAGGCATGCAACATTCTTTAAGTGGCCCAGTTATTTTCAGACATCATGGAAACCATTGTCCTCTTATTTAAATAATGGATGGGTTAGCTGTCTCCTTTGCCTTTTTCTGAAGTCTGCCTACTGTGGACATCTTACTCATGAATGAACAGTTATCTCTGCTTTCCTGTATTGTGCATTAAAGCCAGAATCTCCCTAGAAGCAGTCTCATTTGGCATGGCTGTCTTGGAGAACACCATAATCTATGCATTTTGTGTTGCTTGTATTACTTTGTTAGGTAAGGGCCAGTTGTAGAATTCTTAATCCTAAATAAAACAGATGTGTGAGTGTTCAATACGCCTCAAAATCTCTGATAAGAGTCTTTAATACTGATGCCGTTTCTCTGTGTCCATCTCACTTTGAGTATAACTGCAATTATTTGCTTTTGTACTCAATTAAGATTAGAAAAACAGGGATTCTAGATAAGAATTCTGTCAGAATTAATAATTGTGATTTTTGTTCCTAAGCATGAGGGGTGTGCATTGGAGTCAAGTTAGCCTTGAGTACTGGAGTGCTCTTAGTAGTGAATCTGTTCCTTAACCCAAAGGCATGGATTTCCAGTTTGAGGTGCTCAAAACAAAGCTTCTGCCACTGTGAATGTTGAGCTGTTTTATAGTTGCTTGTTTGTAGAAGTAATCCTATCCTTCTCATAAGTATTTATTTCAGAAGTCCCTGTTAAAGATTCACGAATATGGTGAATGCTCACATATCTGTACTTTCCTAACATTTAATACAGTTCAGGCCATTTTTTGTGTGAATTCACGGTTTATTGTTGCAAAATTGTTATATGTTGCACACTTCATTCATCATATTAAGGTAGTTTAGAATATGTCACAAGTTTGTGATTTGTTCTGCATCAATTTAGAATGCATATTTCCACTTTTATATCCGTGCATCTGGTGGTCATGTCTTTGCAGGGTAGTGCTGCCATTTTCTGTACTTTTCTATGAAAATTAAGATGTTATGTGATCCTATCTCGCCTACATTCTGACTGATGGGGTTCGGAGCCGATCCCTCGGCTCCGACTCGGCACGCTTATGACAAAGAGCGAAGTCTCTTATTGGCTGAGCTTACTATATCCCAGGATGCACCACTACCAGTCTCCCAGATCTCGTTTGCCGCTAACTAGCAAAGACGTGGTCTCGAGCTGGCTGAGCTAAGTAGTGTCTTTTCACTAACTTTTTCTGTCAGAAATTTGCTAATTCTTCACAAAAAGCTGTTTTAACAGCTACTCTGTGCTGTTGTGTGTGTTTTGAGAATTTTTTTGTGGAAATTTTGTGTGTGATTGGTGTTTGTTCAGGTTACAGGCTCCCTTGATCCGTAGGGCCTTTCCTGTCAGTTAATCCCTTGTGAACCTTTAGGGGTTCTTTGATTCCTTACATATTTATTCACTGTTGTATGTCTTCAGTTGGCCTTATTTTAATTGCGGGCTATTATTGTGAACGGCAAGTTAATCCTTGTAGGGTCAGTCTATTCCAACAGAGTTTTGTCTGTGAGAGAGTTACTCAGTTTTACTTATAATGTCTCAGGCACCTAGGCCTTCGGGCTTCAAGAAGTGCACTAAATGTAGTTTTAAAATGTCTATCACGGATGACCACTCTCTCTGTGTATATTGTTTGGGCGCCAAACATTTGCAGGAGTCCTGCAGCGTGTGCCACGCTTTTTCCTCGAGGGTCCTCCAAGAGAGGAAAAATAAGCTTATATTGAAAGGCCTTATAAAACCCTCTTTTGAAGAAGCTTTAGCATCCTCTCCTTCTCCTGCTAAAAGAAAGGGCGTCGGCTCCGTCCAGTCCGTCGGACCCGACCGCCAAAAGACATAGGCAGGCTTCTCCTTCGGCTCCAAGGACTTCGGAGCCGAGGGCGGAACGGTCTGCCTCGATGCCTCCAGTCTCGACTCCTCTGGCTTCGGAGCCGATGGCTGGGGCATCGAGAGGCAGGTCACCTTCATCGGCTCCACTGGTTCCCGAGCCGATGAAGGTTGCCCGCTCAGACACTTCCTCCTCGGCGCCTAAGTCCTCCTCGGCACCGATGGAAACTGGTTTGTGTATTCCTTCGCGCCGATAGTTATCGAGTCGCCGAGCCGGTCCCCTAGCCCCTTGGGGCCGTTGGAGAGGCCAACTCGAACCCGCTCAGTCTCCTCTAGGTCATCGAGGATGTCAGATTCGGACATAGACAGGGTGCTCCAAAGACTGTTCCAGTCCCCAGTCTTTCAAAAATTTGTTTCGCTCCGACCCAATTGGCTTCGGAGCCGATAGCCCATTCCATTGCCATTCCTCCTCCGACCGCTGGCTCCGGAGCAGGTGCTGTTGGAGCCGGGGAGATCATAGGGTCGGCTCCGACCCTTACTCCAACCCGGCCTTGGGTCCGAGTTTGGCACGCTGGACTTCTTCGGCCGGACCCAGGGGTGACGTTTGGGACCTATGCTGTCGGTTCCGAGCCTCCCTCTCGGTGCTTCGCTGGGACTTCCGTCTGCTATCATGGCTCGGGGACCGGACACTCCCAGGATTCTGGGGGTCCGGCTTTCAGTGCTATGAGGAGTGCCTTGGCCAAGTATTCTTCGGCCATCTCTACTGCTTTACCGGCACCTTCCCTGGGCATGGAGACTGGGTCTTTGGCATTTCCCCTGTCCCTAGGCAGCGGAGCCCTGGGGCCTGAGGTTACCCCCACTGTGGGTTCCCCTCCTCCTGAGGGTTCTTCGGAGTTGTCTTCAGAGGAGCCCCCAAGGAAGAGATCGTGCAAGAGGAAGCACGTGGACTCCCCCGAGTCTCTTACATCGGACACTGATCTTGATGATGCGGAGGGGTCCCCAAAGTCGTCCTCGGATGATGTCTCATTCGCAGACATTTTAGAGATCCTTAAGCAACGAGGTGGCTGGATATCCAAACCCCCCTCTGCTGATGAGTCAGTGCTTCTCAAGGCCTTCGGGGCTCAGCCCTCCGCCTCCTGGGTGTCTCCGCCCTTCGACGAGCTCCTGGATTTGGTTTGTCGGAGGGCGTGGGAACATCCAGATACTGTGGAACCAGTGTCTTCTCGCCCTAACAAATTTTTGTCTGCCCCACCCGAGAAGGAGTTCTTGACAAAAGGCGTGGCTGTAGATGCCATGGTGGTGGCGTCTGCTACACAACAGGATGTGGCAGAGGCTTCAACGTCCGTCTATCCTCCTAATAAGGAGTCTAGGAGCATGGACCGCACGGAAGCGCACCCTGACTTCAGCGGCCTTTACACTACGGTCCCTGAATTATTTGGCACATTTTACCAGGCTACAGAGGGATCTGGTCAAGGAGCTGTCAGATTCCCTCTCAGGTAACCTACCTGAGCAGCTAGCCCAGTCGGTTAGCTCTCAGTTGGCTATCCTTACCTCGATTTCTAACTCGTCCATGAGGCTCATTTCATATGCGGCCGAAGGGGCGGGCAGAGCGGCAGGCACAGGCGTGGCTCTACGGAGACAAGCCTGGCTCCGTTTGTGTCATTTCGCGGAGGCCTTCAAGTCTTCCTTCGCCGACGCTCCCTTTGATGGTTTGATGGGTCCTCTTTGTTTGGACCTAAGGTAAAAGACACTCTTACCCGCTGTGAGCAAGAGGGAAAAACTTTATCTGCCGTAGGTGCACGTTATTCCACTCCCTTTCGGCCTTATCCCAAGGCTAAAGGAGGAGGGAAGATGTGGTTCCGCAAATCACGGAAGTTTTTTCCTCAACAGCAGGAAGATTCCCCTTCCAGAGGCAGAGGACGGGGAAATTTTTCTGGAAGACGCCTTCCCAGAGGCGGCAGAGGGCCCCGCAATTCTGGAGACCGCGAGTCCTTTCGTGGCTCTTCAGCCTCCCACACTTCATGAGGGATTGCCCGGCTGTGCTGCTCCGGAGCCAGTCGGGTGCCGTTTTGCCAAGCACCTAAAAGCCTGGGAGTCTATCACTCAGGGCAGATGGGTGCTTCGGATTATTGCCGGAGGTTACACCATTCCCTTCACACACTCACCCCCACCGTCCAAAAAAATCCGGACCCACCACCCAGTCAAAGGGAAATCGCAGCCGCAGAAGCTTCAAAGCTGCTAGAAAAAGGGAGTCATCCAACCGGTCCCCACAGACCAGATCGGATCCGGAAATTACTCAAGGTTCTTTTTAGTGCCAAAAAAGACAGGGGACCTGAGACCAATATTGGATCTCAGCAAACTAAACCAGTCCGTCATGAAGTCCAAATTCCGAATGGTCACTTTACAATCCATTCTCCCATTGTTGGAGAAGGATGTTTGGATGTGCTCCATAGATCTCAAGGATGCCTATTATCACATACCGATACATCAGGCGTCCAGGAGGTATCTGCGCTTCAGCCTGGGAGACAGTCATTTCCAATTTTGTGCACTGCCCTTTGGTCTCACCACAGCCCCCAGGTTGTTCACCAAGTGTTTGGCAGTAGTGACTGCTCACCTGAGGAGTCTCGGATTCCAAGTGTTTCCCTATCTGGACGACTGGCTCCTGACTGCCACCACCAGGCATCTACTAATAGACAACCTCAAAGCCACCATCTCCCTGGGTGCTTCCCTGGGAATTACATTCAGTTGGTCAAAGTCTGTCTTGCTGCCCTCTCAGCATAAGATTCATAGGAGCAGAGATAGACTCAAAATTGATGCGTCTTCCTTCCTACCGAAAGGATTCAAACTTTACAAGGTCAAGTCCAAGCCCTGCTTCCAAGATCCAAAGCCCCAGCCAGGATGGTCCTGCAACTTTTAGGTTCGATGTCTGCCACGGTTCTCCTAGTTCCACTGGCAAGATTGCACATGAGGATTCTTCAGTGGCTGTTATCGACTCAATGGTCTTTTCAGAATCTCCCCCTCAATCATCTCATACTGATTACAGAAACGTGCAAACGGGACCTCCGCTGGTGGCTTCAGTCATCCAATCTGAATCAGGGAAGACCTTTTGTTATCCCCCCTCCGGTGGCCACCCTGACAACGGATGCCTCCCAGACAGGGTGGGGGGGGGCATTGTCTGGGCAGGTTAGTTCAAGGGTTCTTGGCTTCCAGATGAAACTTTTCTTCATATCAATGTATTGGAAGTGAGGGCTGTACTTCTGTCCCTACAGGCCCTCCACAAGTTTCTCCCTCAAGGCATTATCGCCATCCACACAGACAACATGTCGGTGGTCTGGTATCTAAACAAACAAGGAGGGACCAGATCTTACCCCCTTTGCAGAGAGGCCATGAGGGTGTGGGAATGGGCTGTAGCTACCAACCGTTTCTTGGTAGCGACCCACATTCCAGGGAAATCCAATATCTTGGCAGACAGATTAAGCAGGACGATTCTCTCCCCTCATGAGTGGTCCCTGAATGAAACAGTAGCAGCTCAGGTTTTCAGAAGATGGGGGACTCCGTGCTGCGACCTGTTTGCAACACCACAAAACACAAAGTGCAAAAGGTTCTTTTCCTTGACTCCACATCAGGGGGAGGCAGCTACGGATGCTCTAGCCCAACCTTGGCCAACAGGACTACTTTATGCCTTTCCTCTGGTTCCACTCCTCCCCAAAGTCATCCAGAAAGCTTCCCAATTGGGATCCACAATGATACTAATTGCTCCACATTGGCCTCGTCAGGTATGGTTCCCCTACCTAAAGAAACAAGCTCTGGACGGTCCTTGGTTTTTGGATCTAACTCCGGACCTGCTGATTCATCAGTCGGGACGACAACACCAGTCCCTTCACACTTTGAAATTAACAGCTTGGCTCCTCCACTTCCGACTTTAGTCAGAAATCACGACTTAGACCCGGAAGTTATTCACATTTTATCTTCGGCCCACAAACCCACCACTAAGAAATTGTACCTCAGTAAGTGGAAGAGGTTTGCTATCTGGGCTCAACTCAGGGGCGTAGACCCTATCACTGCCCCGATACCAGAGGTCTTGAAATTTTTAACATCCTTGTTTACTGAAGGATCTTCAGTCTCTACTATTAAAGTCCAACTAGCAGCTATCTCAAAATTTCACGAATCCACGGACCCACCGTTGATGAGCAGCAGATTATGCAAAACTTTCATTAAAGGTGCTGTGCTGTTAAGACCCCCAGTTTTTCATCCTGCCCGTGGGATCTTGATTTGGTACTGCCTTAACATCTTCCCCTTTCGAACCGGCTGCTACATGTGAGTTAAAATATCTGTCTTGGAAAACTGCCTTCTTAGTTGCAATTACCTCTGCAAGAAGAGTTTCAGAGCTTCAAGCCCTATCTATCAAACCACCGTACTTGATTTTTCACAAGGACAGAGTATCACTTAGGCCTAATCCATCCTTTGTTCCAAAGGTTTGTTCTAATCTCTGTCTCCAACAATCTCTAGAGCTACCAGTTTTCTTTCCAAAATTCTCAAATGAAGCAGAATACACCTTCCATAAATTGGATGTTCACAGGCAATTGCGCTTCTATCTAGACAAGACTCAACAAATTCGAAAAACAGACCAGTTGTTTGTGTCCTTTTCAGATAATAAATTGGGTCAAACCATCACGAAAGCTACTATCTCCAAATGGATTAGAGATTGCATAACTCAGGCTTATTCCTCTTCAAATAAGCAACTTACAACATCTATCAAAGCTCACTCTACCAGAGCTATGGCTACTTCTATTGCTTTTCATTCCAAGCTCGCTATCTCTGAGATTTGTGCTGCGGCTACTTGGTCCAACCCGCACACTTTCATTTCCCACTATAAATTGGATGTGGCATCTAAAGGGCGAGCATCATTTGGTTCCACGGTACTCAGGAGTGTTTTCCAGTGAGCCACCCAGGATTCAGGTGCTAGGGACGCTGTCCCATCAGTCAGAATGTAGGCGAGATAGGATCACATAACATCTTTTAGTTATGTACTCACCATAACTTCAGATGTTTGGGATCCATCTCTACATTCCTAATACCCACCCTCCTTCCCCCTGCCTTGGAGATCAGAAGAGATTGAACGGTTTTGAGTTCTACTGTTTTTTATCTTGTTTCATTTGACGATGTTATATAAGCAGCGTGTGTGTCTGTGTATGTATGCGGACAAACTAGATCTGGGGGACTGGTAGTGGTGCATCCTGGGATATAGTAAGCTCAGCCAATAAGAGACTTCGCTCTTTGGCATAAGCGTGCCGAGTCGGAGCCGAGGGATCGGCTCCGAACCCCATCAGTCAGAATGTAGGCGAGATGGATCCCAAACATCTGAAGTTATGGTGAGTACATAACTAAAAGTTAAGTTGTAAACCTTAAGCATGCTGAATAGCAACATACTTGCAAGTGTGTGTGTGGAATGCTGTTGTGTATTTTTATTTATTTTATTTTATTTCATTTTATTAATGGTTTCCATTTTATAGGAAGAATCTTGGGTGGTATTTACAGGAACTATGGAATATTTGACCAGGATAACAGAAACAGCTCCTGTTTAATGTGAATAACAGAGCTGATTTGTGCTGGACTAGGAGGATGAAAGAGAACGTAAGAGTCAAGAAAATCAGTGTGGGATGATCAGTGAAAATAAATATACTTCAAATAAGATGTAAGCTATGCTGTGTGATTATTGATGTTTTGTAGACTGTATAATTAGTAGTAAAAGTAAACAAAGTGCAGTATGACGGGAAGGCCTTCGTTGTAGAAGGGCTCTGGACCTATTAGTGAGCAAATAAAGTAAATAAATATACAAGCAAATGAGGGTAAAGAAGGGAAAGTGGAATGTGCAAGTGGGATGAAGTAATGTTTGAATTAAGAATGTTGTAAATCATGCATGGTTTCATTTTGTAAATAAATAAATCAAACATGATGAATCCAACCATATAGGAAGTGCTGCAGTGATGGCAAGAAGACAAAATAAAAGTGGAAGTCAAAATAAAGTCAAGGACCGGAGAACTGAAAGTGTAATTTATTTATTCATTTTGGTAACAGGGATAGAGTATTGATCCAAATTTACCTATGTCAGTGTCAGCATGAACAAATGTAACTGACATAGACAAAAGGTTAACAAAAAGTATTCTGAATATATTTAATGTTATGCAAAGACAGCAGCATGTCAATAGCAGTAATAATAATAAAGCACACAGTATAAGGGTCAATAGGCAGGAGTGATTAGAGAAAGGAGAGAAGGAAAAAGAGTGAAATAATGACAGGATAGAGCACAAAGTGTAAAGGCAAAAGTAAGGTTATGGTGCACAGAAATTAACTATTTGCAGTGTATACAATGTGGAAGAGAAGTCCAATATTAGTGAAGGGAAATAATTTGAGGAAGACGAAGGTGCCTGTCAAGTAAAGGGAAGAGTGGAGGATTAGGTGATGCGTCCAGAGGAAAACAATTTTCAAACTGATTTTATCCTGAGGTGATCTTTAAGCTGTTCATGGAAAGAAAGGGTATAAGGTTTGAGGTCTTTAAGATTAGTAGTGAGGGGTTCCTAGAGGTTGAGGCCTTTGGCTGGAGAAGGCATGGTTAACTGAATGCCTCCTAAATAGCCTAAACATGATTTAACAAGACCACTACAGGCATTCTTCAACTGCAGCCTGAAAAATAAGTTACATATTGAGTGAAAGCAGGATGGCAGCAGTCATCCCTTTGTGCGAGTGTGGGCCATTAACCAACCCAGGGAATTACAGACCTATCAGTCTGATAAGTCTAATATGCAAAGCCATGCAATGATTATCATGGAAATGGTCAACATGGACATTGGCAACCTACAGACACTTGACCCTATCCCAATTTGGCTTTGTCAAGGGAAAGTCTTGCCTACTCAGCCTAGTAGACTTTTTTGATAGGATCACCAAGGCTATGGATGAGGGAGAAATGGTGCACACATCATACAGTGACCTAGCCAGGGTGTTCAGTACAATACCCTGTGTTGTTGACAGACTCACAGAACTGGGCATAAATCCCTGCATAACTCATTGAATTGCTGGGTGGCTTACAAATAGGACCGAAGAAGTCAGGACTGGTGAGACCATTTCCACCAGGAGACCAGTCATCAGTGGAGTACCCCAAGGCTCTGTGTTGTCCCGCTCATGTTTGGCATCTACTTCTCAGAAGTCAAGGTTAATGTCGAAGGTCTCTGGCTCATCATGTTCACAGATGACTATAAATTGGGAGCTATCATAGCTTTCCCCCATGAGACCAACATCCTACAAGTGGGTCTGACACAAACAAATGATTGGTGGCTGAACCACAGATTAAAACTCAACATGAAGAAATGCATTATAGTGCCCTTTGGGAAGATATAGAGTCAAGTTAATTATTCTATTGATAAAACACCCCTTAGAGGTGACCCGGTAATTAGGGATTTCGAAACATACGTAGATAGTAATTTGGCCTTTGACCAACATATAGTCAAGATAGTAAGAAAATCATGTGTGTCAAACCAGATGTGCAAGGCATTAAGGTTGGCTGTCCACTTTTAGCAATGCTAACTTTGGGTTTCAGTAGCTTGGATGTGACCCCCTTACTAAGCATCCTTGTTTCTTTTTGCCTTGCATCTGTACATGAAAGTTTTGTTTAGTGAAGCTGCCTTTGAAAAGGTAACTTGTCCTTGGAAAATGTATAACTGTGAGCTTAAATTAACATCAAGCAGCCATAGAGCTCCTTACAGACTTTGAATTTTTAATGATAATTATCTATTGCCTGCTCTTAGCAGATTATTCTGTCTAGTGCCTCATACAAAATTTGTACTTAGTTTCCTTATCCTGGCCGGCGTACCTGTCTAAGTCTTATAACTTGGTTTGTTCTTTCTGGATTTTATCTGAAAGTAATCCTATGCAGGAGTTTTTTGGAAGTGAATGAGAAGAGTGCAATCATACTAAGTCATTAACAGATCAGACACTGCCCAGGCAAAGTTAGAGGCAGTTCTGCTACTAGGAGCATACCTGCATGTTGTGTTCAATGTGGGTGTATGAAGCTGGTTTTCTTTAAGATCTCTCTTTTTTTTTGTTTTGTTTTGCAACAGGTAATTATTCTGTAAAGATGTACAAACCTGGTATTTAAGTAGTATATACTGATGAAACATAATTTAAACAGAGAATGTTCATTGTCCTCACAGATATAAAAATGCAGAAAATACATGGCAGTGCATGTGTGCACAATAGGTTTCTAATCGGAACAGTTTCTGCACCACAAACCTTGACGAGTCTCATTGTTAAAGATGAGTTTTTAGACCCCATTTAACTTTTCTCAGTCTGCATGAGGTGGAAATTGTACAGTGCTACAGGGTGGCTAGAGACACACTACAGGATCTCTGCAACCTCTGTAGTCCTCAACTCCAACCAAGGGCAAACAGAAGTGAACCAGTACCGGTGGAGGCAAAGGTATGTGTAACACTTAGAATTTTAGTTACAGGAACCTTTCAGAGACCAACACAGGACCTGCTGGGAGTGTCACAGGCAAAAGCATCCAGGATTCTCCATCAGTTCCTGAATGCTATGTTCCTACATGCCAGTGAAAACATATATATGTTAAGTTGTCAATCTCGCCTTCATTCTTGCTTGATGGGTTCGGAGCCGATCCCTCGGCTCCGACTCGGCACTTGCTAAGCTCGAGAGTCTCTTTCACCAGCTCGAGGCAGCCCCATATCCCATGATGCAAGGCAGTAAATACCCAGATCTCGTTTGCCGCTTCGCTTAGGAGGTCTTCTTTTTACCAGCTCCTGGTAAGTTGTTCACTTTTGTGATTTAAGCCCCTTTTTTAGTCAAAAAAACTCTTTTATTAATAGTTTAAGTTATATTCTCCCTTTCTGACAGAATTTTCCTGTCTCCTTTAATTTTTGTTAGTCAATTTTTCCCTATCCCATCCCCCTGTTAGGGTGTGTGTGTGTTGGATTTTATAGAATACCTTTTGGTATTTTTGTGTGTTAATTTAGACTGGTGTTGTGTGTGTGTGTGTTGTGTTCTCAACACTATGTCTAAGGAGAGGGTCTCGGTTTTAAGAAGTGTGACTCGTGCTGTCAGAAGATGTCTCTGACAGACGGTCACACTTCTTGCCTGTATTGTCTGGGCCCTCTTCACCTGCAGGACTCCTGTGCTATTTGTCACCCTTCAGCCAGAGAGTCCTGCAGGAGAGATTTAATAAGTTGATTCTTAGGTTTCTTGCCGGAGGGCTCTCCGCCAAGTCGGCTCCACCAAAATCAACTAAACCTGCCAAGGCCCAGGCTTCTGTTTCTAAGCCTGCGGCCTCGGCCCGACTCATTGAGTCGAGATCGCCCGGCTGGAGCCGATTCTGATTGACAAAGCTTTCGCCCGATGGCTATCGGTGCCGAATCTGTTTTGACCACTTCGATGTCGGCTCCGATCGGTTCCGACAACCATGTGGCACAGGCATCGGTGTCGGCTCCGATCGGCTCCGACACCGTTACTTTGGTGGCTGTATCGGCTCCGGCTGGAGCCGATACATCGAGGCGTTCTGTCGGCTCCGACAGGATCTATTGTATCGGCTCCGATGGCTCATTCCAGGAAGAGGTCGAGGTCTCCTTCCTTGGTGCCGATACTTTCGGCTCCGGCTTCACCTCTTCTATCGGAACGGAGCCATCAGAGCCGATCTTCAAGGTCATCCAGGTTATCAGACCATGACCTAGAGAGAGTGGTCAGTAGATTACTCAAGTCACAGGTACTGGCCCAAATGTTACACAGTCCGTCTCAACAGACGACTGTTGGCCCACACCCCGTTGCTGTTCCTCCTTCAACTCTACCCCAGAGTTTGGAGTTGGAGTCTTCGGGAATGGTTACTGCTACGGCTGGAGGACGGATACCCCTTCTGTTCCTTCAGCCTCTACTCTTATCTCCTCTTCCTTAGAGGGATTCGTGGTCGGGCTTCCATGGTCTCCTCCGAGGGGTGAGTGGCATCGACCCTTGTCCGAGCCCGCTCTTCCCTTGGAGCCTCGGCCTTGGAGAGCTCGGCTCCGACATCTGCCTCGGAGACTTCCCTTTTGGTGGCCCCTGGAGTTCCTAGCTCTTCGGAGCGGGTTCTCTCGGACCTGCCTGGGAGGGGAGCATTCGAGGTGATGAAGAGTGTACTGGCCACTGGTATCAGTCAGCAGTCTGTTCCCATAGCTCCTCCCTCTATTGTACCTGTTGACATCTCTGCCACTTCTCTTGCTACAGGACCCAGAGATCCTCCGCCTCAGGTTTCCCCATTGAATTTCCTCTTCCGAGGATTCTCCTGATGTTTCGGGAGATCCTCCTAGGAAGAGGACTTGTAAGAGGAAGCATGTAGACTCCCGAGTCTGTCACTGGATACTGACTTTGATGAGTCAGAGGATCCCCTAGATCCCCTCTGAGGATGTCTCCTTCTCAGACATCCTAGAACTTGAAACAGAGGGAAACTGGCCCACCAGCAATCCCTCTGAGGATGAGTCAGTATACCTAGAGGCGTTTGGATCTCGGCCCTCCACCTCCTGGGTATCTCCGCCTTTCGACCCCCTTATGCAGGTGATTGCACGAAGGCGTGGGCAGCTCCTGACTCTGTAGAGCCAGTCCCTAGGAGGCCTTCAAAATTTATCACCGCCCCGGGCGATAAACAATTCCTTACTAAGGGTGTCCCCGCTGTTGCCATGGTGGTGGCTGCGCCACCAAAAGGAACTTGCAGATCCTTCCGTGCCCGTCCATCCTCCTAATAAGGACTCTAGGACCATGGATAGGTACGGTAAGCGGATGTTTTCATCAGCGACCTTTGCTATGCTCGCTGAATTACCTATGTCACTTCACCAGACTCCAAAGGGATATCCTGAAGGAGCTGGGGAAGTAGTTCAGGATCCTACAGCTGCAGGGGCTCAAGAAAAATTGCTTCTCAGCTAGGAACCCTCAATTCCATTGCAAACTCCTCCATGCGGCTAATATCTTATGCTGCGGATGGAGCGAGTAGAGCCGCAGGCACAGGTGTGGCTCTTAGACGCCAAGCCTGGATGCGGCTATGTGATTTTGCGGATCCCTTTAAGGCGCCCTTCACAAATTCTCCCTTTGATGGGTCAGCTTTGTTTGGCCCTCAGGTGAAGGAAACCTTGACCAGGTGCGAGCAGGACGGCAAGACTCTTTCTGCTGTTGGAGTCCGTTTTTCCACCCCTTCTAGGCCTTATCCCAAAGGACAGAAGGGTGGGAAGATGTGGTTCCAAATCCCAAGGAGTCACGCCGATTCACGTGGTCAGTTTACCCCTAGAGGCAGAGGGGTAACAACAACAGACGCCGCTCTAGAGGCAGAGGGGTCCAAAGAACCAGGGAAACAGGGAGCCTCTCTGATAAGCCCTTTCAGCATCCCTGAGGTGTTGCCCGGCTGTCCCTCCTTGGAGGCAGTCGGGGAAGATTATCACTGTACCCAGAAGCCTGGCATTCCCTCACTCAAGACAGATGGGTACAGTCGATCATATCCAAGGGTTACATAATTCCTTTCGAGGAAAGTCCCTTCCCTCAAGTTCCCTTCCAGATGTACCACCCGGTCTAAGGGACATTGCAGAGTTAGAAATCGCAAAACTACTGCAAAAGAGCCATTCAGCCAGTTACAATAGACCATTCAGAGCCCGGAATCTACTCAAGGTTCTTTTTGGTCCCCAAAAGACGGAGACTGGAGACCAATATTGGATCTCAGCAGACTCAACAAGTCTGTCAGGAAGACAAGATTCCGAATGGTCACTCTTCAGTCAATTCTGCCCTTCTTACAGAAGGACAACTGGATGTACTCAATAGATCTTCAGGACGCGTACTATCACATCAAAATTCACAGACGCTCCAGGAGATTTCTCCGCTCGGCTGGGGTCCAGTCACTTCCAGTTCAGAGCCCTGCCCTTTGGTCTCACTACAGCCCCCAGAGTGTTCACCAAATGCATGGCAGTGGTCACGGCTCACCTGAGACGTCAAGGATTCCAGGTGTTTCCGTATCTCGACGACTGGCTCCTGTCAGCCACCACCAGGCATCAGCTTATACAAGCCAGGGATTACACAATAGACCTTTGTTCTCATTTGGGCATCTCAATCAACTTCAAAAGTCATCCTTATCACCCTGCCAGTCTATTACCTTCATAGGCGAAACTTAAACACTGTTCGGATGTCAGCTACCCTTACAGAACAAAGAGTTTCAGACATTCAGACTCATGTCAGGATCATTCTGGCCAGCAAGAAAATACAGGCCAGAATGGTTCTAAAGGTATTAGGTCTCATGGCTGCGGCCATCACTCTTCTTCCCTGGCTCGATTCTACATGCCTTCTTCAGTGGATGCTGTTCACACAGTGGTCATACCAGCAACTTCCAATGCCACCAGATTCTGGTGACACAGACATGCAAAGAGCATCTTGCTTGGTGGATCACATCGCCTCAGGTTCACCAAGGCAGGTGCTTTGTACCTCCGTCCCCGATAGCCACTGTCACCACGGATGCCTCCCTGATCGGGTGGGGGTCATTATCAGGGCAGGATGGTTCATGGGACGTGGCAACCGCTCGAGTACCATCTGCACATAAATGTCCTGGAGATGAGAGCAGTGCTTTTAACGTTGCAAGCCCTCAACGACTTTCTTCCCGTAGGGACAATTGCAGTCCACACAGACAACATGTCTGTAGTTTGGTATATCAACAAACAGGGCGGAACCAAGTCCTACCCTTGTGTCGAGAAGCGCCAGACTTTGGCAATGGGCGATCTCCTCTCATCGGTTTCTGGTAGCAACGCATATCCCTGGGAAAACCAACATTATAGCGGACAGATTGAGCAGAGCTATCCTCATGCCTCACGAGTGGTCTCTCAAGCAATCTATAGCGGAAGAGATTTTTCTGGAATGGGGTCGTCCATGTTGCGATCTTTTGCTACTCCCCAAAACAGCAAATGTCCAGACTTCTTCAGCCTCTTCCTCTATCAGGCCATCCCCCAGAGACGCTCTGACCCAGGATTGGCCCCAGGGACTTCTTTATGCCTTCCTCCATTTCCTCTGATCCCTCAGGTGATCCAGAAAGCTACCGCTTTGAGAGCCAAATTGATTCTCATTGCCCTTACTGGCCTCGACAAGTTTGGTTCCCTGCTCCTCCATCATCACCTTTTGGTGCAGCCGTGGCATCTGGACCCAGTGCCAGATCTACTGATTCACCAATCCGGTCAGCTGCACCGGTCAATCCCTCTCTCAACCTCACAGCATGGTTGCTCCACTTCCTTCCTTAGCCAGGCTTCCTTTGATCTCTAACCCAGTTAGAGACATCTTAGTAGCTTCACTAAAATCCTCTACCAGGAGGATTTACACAAGCAAATGGAACGTTTCTCTTATTGGGCTAAGGCCCAAAATATTGATCCTTTTACTGCCCCTGTTCAGGCAGTTCTGGACTTCTTAGCAGAGATTTTTCATGCAGGCTCCTCTTCTTCCACAGTCAGAGTTCAATTGGCTGCTATTTCTAATTTTCATGTCGGATAGCAGATCATAATATTATGTCCCATAGGCTCTGCAGGGCCTTCTTGAAAGGAATATTCCTACTAAAGCCTCCAATCAGGAATCCTCCTCCTCAGTGGGATCTAAATTTAGTGCTGACATCCTTAATTCTTCCCCTTCGAGCCAGCTGTTTCTTGTTCCTGAAATATCTTTCTTGGAAAACTTTATTCCTAGTGGCTATTACATCTGCCAGGAGGGTGTCTGAACTTCATGCTCTTCGGTTCGACCCCCTATTTGATTTTTCACAAAGACAGAGTATCTTTGAGAACTAATCCATCCTTTTTACCTAAGGTCGCTTCAAAAACAATCTGAATCAATCCATTGATCTCCGGTATTTTTCCTAACTATTCAGATAGAGCTGAACAAAAGCTACATTATCTTGACGCCCACCGCCAGCTCAGATATTATTTGGACAGAACAAAAAATTTAGAAAATCTGATCAACTTTTTGTTTCCTATGCGGATAATAAAAAAGGCCTTCCTGTTTCTAAAGTGACTTTGTCCAGATGGCTTTCTTCGGTCATCACTGAAATTTATACGATCAGGGGAAAACAGCTGTGCTCAAAACCTAAAGCACATTCAACTAGGAGTTTAGCTACTTCTACAGCTTTTCAAGCTAGACTGCCTTTGGACACTATTTGTGCAGCGGCCACTTGGGCCACTCCTCACACTTTTGTTTCCCATTACAAATTGGACTTGGCCTCCAGGGACAGGGCCAGTTTTGGCTCTACAGTTCTCAAGAGTTTGTTCCATTGAGCCACCCAGGATAGAGGTGCTAGGGACGCGGTCCCATCAAGCAAGAATGAAGGCGAGATTGACAACTTAACATTAAGAAGTTATGTACCTACCATAACGTTCCATGTTAGTTGTCTTCTCTCGCCTTCTTTCTTGCGACCCTCCCTCCTTCCCCCTGGCCTGGACAGACCTTGTATAAGAAACTATTATGCTAAAGACCATTCAGACCTGGTCCTTTTTTTCCATTTGTAAGTTTCTTCTTCCTTTGGGAAGTATTTTATGCTTAGTATTATTGCCCTTTGGCAACAAACGAGATCTGGGTATTTACTGCCTTGCATCATGGGATATGGGGCTGCCTCGAGCTGGTGAAAGAGACTCTCGAGCTTAGCAAGTGCCGAGTCGGAGCCGAGGGATCGGCTCCGAACCCATCAAGCAAGAAAGAAGGCGAGAGAAGACAACTAACATGGAACGTTATGGTAGGTACATAACTTCTTATTTCCCCATACACCTGAGGACAGGGCAACAAATATGTATTTGTTCTACCCTGTAGAACACTACCCTGAACTACTAGGTGCTATAAACTGTACACATATAGAGATGAAAGCACCACCTGGTAACAGGAAAGGGTGTACATAAATAGAAAGGGCTTCCACTTCATTAACTGCCAGGTTGTGTGTAATGCTAAGGGAATCATTGTGAATGTGTGTGCTGGTAACCCAAGCAGTTACCACAACTCACATATTTGTCTAAACTACCAACTATATGACATGTTTACTAGGGTGGATATGCCGTGGGGTCATTTAGTGGGGGATGTAATTGTCAAAACATTTCCATGCCAACCATCTTTGACAAATCATAAAATGCTTTACAGCACAGGAAAATAGACCAACCCCAGTGGCTCTGCCTGCCCCATCTCCACTAGCTCTGGCACCGATGTCCAGCACATCTGGGACCCAACCTGGTGGTACTGCCTCTGCTGCCCCTGCACTATCTGCACTCTCAGGTAGCACTACCCCAGCAGCTGGTGCTGTGGTACCTCTGGGAGTACTGGTGGAGGTGGACATTTCATCACCTGCCAAGAGATGCCAGGGTTGGTGTGTAGGGTCATGCATAGCACTATTGGTGCAGGCCTTCACCAGATGAAGAGGTTGCTCTCACTTATGGTCCATAGGAGAAGATGTTAAGCATTTCAACAGCTTTCAGAGTAATTGGACAGTGATGACAGCCCTTAACAATGTACAAACAGGTAAAGCAGTAGAAGTGTGTATCTTGCATGCACAGACACATTGCTCTCGATCTCGCAAACCAGCTGCTCAGTGGTGCACTACAGAAACTGCACAATAGCATGTATTATTTATGTTTACTGTCCATTTAGTCTTCATCCCATGAAAAGTACATGTAAAAACATAAATAAAGGGAAGGCACTTTTTAAGGAAAGAACCCATATGTACACTGTAGCCATGTGTTACCTGCAGCCATACACTTCACACCTGGTCTCTCAGTACTTGTTCCCAAATGCAACTATACTACAGAAATAAATACAAAATACTTTAGCATATACCATAGACATCTTTATACTGACAATACACATTCAGATTTTCTAATACTTGTAGTAATGTGGACAGCTGTTTACATATAGTTTGCAAAGCTCTCTATTTAAGGTATACATGCATATTGGAAACACAACAGCAAATGCCGCACTTTGCAGACTCATCAATCTGGTAACATGCAGATACTTATTACCTTGACAGTTGTACATGACTAGCAGCTATCCTTTACATTCAGTCCTCCCACCATCTTCTCTCAAATATCCAATGATTATGTCACCCACTTTAAATTGTCCTGCAGCCTTGTGAAAGTTGGAATTGTGCTGTGGCACTTGAGTTAAGTAATGACTTCTCTAGTCTGTATGCTTAGTTAGGGGTTCTAATCTCACTGCAGTCAACTGGTGTTTGTGTGTATGTGCATGTCTGTCTAGTCAGAAAAGCATAACTTTGTATCCTGCAGTCACCACTACAATCCCATGCAATACCAATATTTTGGCAGTTGTACATGCTTACACATCCATTTCATTCAGGACTCACAACATTTTCTGTCAAATATCCAGTGATGATGTCATCCACTGTAAATTGTCCTGCAACCTTATAAAAGACAGGCCTGGGCTGTGGTGCTTGCATTAAATACTCCTCTAGTCTGTATACTTAAGTAGGAGTTCTAATCTCACTGCAGTCAATTGGTGTATGTGTGTCTGTCTTCCTGTCTAGTCATAAGAGCATAATTGTATCTTGCATTCATCACTACAATCCCATGGAGTACCAACATTTTGACAGTTGTACATGCCCACACATCAACTTCATTCAGGCCTCCCAACTCTCAAGGATCCATTGATGATGCCATCCACTATAAATTGGCCTGCAGCCTTGTAAAAGACGGACTTGTGTCATGGCACTTGCATTAAGTACTGAGGTCTCTAGTCTGTGTACTTAGGGGTTCTCATCTCACTGCGGTCAACTGGTGTACGTGTGTGTGTGTGTGTGTGTGTTTGTTTATGCACTTGCCTGACATTAGAGAGAGCATTTTACAACAGCATGTGGGATATTGCTCTTACCATCTTCCCCTCACCAGACATTGCTTATGTCATCACTCATAAAGTGTTGTCCAAATCTTTCCAAGTTAGACGTGCTGTGGCACTTGCGTTAAATACTAAGGTCTCTAGTCAGTGTACTTAGGTAGGGGTTCTGTTCTCACTGCAGTCAACTGGTGTGTGTGTGCTTGTGTGTGTGTGTGTGTGTGTGTGCGTGTGTGTTTATACTTGCTTGATGTTACAGAGAGCATTTTACACCAGGATGTGGGACACTGCACTTAACACCTTCGTTTCACCATACTGTGCTGATATCATCAGCTGTAGAGTGTTGTCTGACACTACAAAAGCTGACTTGTGCTGTGGCACTTGCTTTAAGTACTGTCCTCTGTTAATAGTCAGGTGGGGGTTCTGTTTTCACTACAGTCAACTGTGTTTGCATTCACCAATAACTATGGTGACAATTTTTGAATGATAAGTGAGTCCACAGTTATGTCAAACCTTCCTCTGAACATCTTGTAGCATACAATGATGATGCTGTCATTCTCCATAAAGTGCAAAGTGACAGTGTTACAGTCACACAAATATGGTGATGCTACTGTAACATTGCATGGCATTCATATTGTATACCTACACAGGTGTAATGTTCAAATCAGGCCCATGTGTGGTTGCTAATTTTGTCATGGTGTGGTCCACATGTCCCATATGGACAGTGGCAGGATGTAATGCAAGCCAGTAAATATACCTATACACACAATCATCTTACTATCTTCAGTAATATAGATAAAGTGATTTATTTTTACATGGTATAATAATGGCTACGATCTCATGTGATGTTGGCCATTAGCCTAATACTGTCCTGTGATCCTATGAACAATTGACATGTTGGCATTGCTGTAATTGACGTGCTGTATTGAGGTGTGGATGTACAGTATGGCTGCAAGGGGATATTGCAGTCTGTGATGTGAGCTGATGTGTTGATGACCATTACTGCCACTGCTTTACATGCTCCTTCTATAACAGCTGTAGTAATATGCCCCTGAGAACTGTTGACATAGGTTCATAGTTTCATAGAAGGTTACTAGGCTAGTGGCCCTACAGCCCTTATAAGGCTGGCCATGTTCACTCCCAGTAACCCCAATTGTCCTTACTAGGTGGACATAATTTGCAGAATGAGTCTCTGGTCAACACTGACTAAGCCTGTCCATGAGGGACATGGGTGTCACCCCTGGGGTGAATTTGCAGTCTCCCATCTGTTTAGGATGTGCTTGAATAGGGTCAGTGAGGAGCTCTGCTCCATGTAATATGGAAGCATATTCTGGAGGAGTGGCCGTCTCTAGGAGATACATTTGTCTCTCAAGCAAGTTCTGTTAATGTCACAGGCTAAGTTAAGATCCCTAGAGTGAGTGATTCTTGTGCCAATAGAATTGCGGATGTGCAGCATTTCCATCAGGGCAGGAGCAGAGACTGCCCTGTAGAACAGGCGCCACTCACCTCTCACCAGCCTGTACGATATAGAGTACAGTGACAGGGCTTTCAGTCTGTCCACATACATCATAGCATGGTTTGGAGTCCCTGTATTTTCTTGACGAGAAACCCCTGTGGTCTCCCCAGCTGCTACAGGTGTCTGGTGAGGTATATGCAAAAGGGAGCATTGTACTCTATTAGTGGTCTGATGATGGTCAAGTAGAGTGAGACCAGGATGCAATGCCCTTACTTATGAGATGCATGACATTGAAGGTTTTCCTTACCACTGTGGGAAGCTTGGTGGTCAAAGTTCAGATTGCTATCTATTTATGTTCCCAGGTCTCGCACCACTGGATTTGAGATTTTGAGGGGTGTTGTCAATACTGTAATTAGCTGGGAATTCCACTTTACCAAAGGCAATAAAAATGGCACTTTTTTGCATTTAGTTGTAGACCTTGGCTTTGACACCAGTCATTTGTCTGTGTTAGCCCCTCCTGTAGTATGTTAGCATAGTTGGGGGGGGGCTCAATGATTGCACCCAATCTGCAATCATCAGCAATCTTAACTAGCCAAAGCCTGTCAGTTTTCACCTGGTCTTCCATGAAATAGATTCTGAACAGTAAAGGACTCAGCACAGATCCTTGTGGTACATCACTGGTGACGGCTGTACTGGGAGAGGCTGAGTCACCATCTTTGACCGTATGTGTTCTGTCTGCGAGCCAGTTGGCTACTCATCCAGTGATGTAAGGTTTAATCCCCAGCTGGGAAAGTTTCTCAGTGATACCTGACTGGGGGATTGTTTCAAAAGCCTTGGTCAGGTCAAGATAGGCAGTATGTATTGTCTTCCTTTCATTCAGGTCTTTGGTGACTTTCTTGATGAAGTCTACTAGGTATGTAAGCATGATCTGCCCTTAACAAAGCCAAATTGTGTTAGGTCTTAGATGCTCCTCGTGTTTTACTATTCCAGTCATCACACCTGGGTTATCTGCCTGCAGGTACCCCTCAAGTCGGCCCGAATACCAGAGTTTTGGGATTTCTGTGTTGGATGCTGTCGCCTCTTCCATGACGTCAGGTCATCAGGGGTATAAAACATGCAACCGATGCCATTACATCAGTCTTTCTTGCTGAGAAGGAGGCCGAAGCAGTAGCAGTTTGCAAGTGCCGGTCGGCCGCTGCCTGAAATTTTCGTTTTTTGAGTTTCAAACCTGAAGTCTTCTAAAGCTAAGTACTCCGTTGGGGATTCTTTTTTCTTGCTCTAACCGATGTCAGAAAAAGTTAACAATTGTCTTGCCTGTGGACAGCAAATACCTCATAAATATTTTCATTCTTACTGCGTCACCTGTTTAGGCCCAGACCACGACATCCCTCCCTGTCGGTTTTGTGCCTTGTTTAACGCCCAAACCATTCTTCGGGCTATTTTTGTAGCAACATTTTTTTGCTCTCGTTCTCCATATTCTGAAATGCTTCAGTAAACCATCTGACTACTGATCTTCTGAAAAAGCACAGAGACAGACTGCATAGGTCAAAAACTTCCAACAATGCTTCTGTTAAGCTAGTCAACAGTCCACCGGTACTCAGGTGCCTTTACAGCCCCTGATGCCTGCTTCTACAGATTCACAGGCCTCTGCTGAGACCCCTTTGGATGCTGCAAGATGCTTCTTCGACTATGGAACCTGTGGATGTCTCTACCTCTCATGGGTCCGAAGCTGCTGTGCAGGCACCGGCTTCTGAGGGTGTATTCTGACCTAACAATATTTGAATTAAACAGACAACTTCTTTTTTAACTAAAACTACCGAGTTTCTCAGGCCCAGAGTTTGCATTACGCCTAGAAAACCGATGTCCAAAGCGCATGCTCAAGCTCCCATACCACAAAAACCAATGCTTAGAATGGCTGAAGACCTTATTACTCTAATTAGGGGAAGCCAGCCTTCCCCTGTTAAAAGAAAGAATTGAATTTCCTTCTTATTCTACAGACCAGGAGTCCGATGACTCTGACCCTTCTGATTACCAGGACATACCCTTATCTACCTATGAGGATTCAGATGCATAGGAGTCCATTCCCTCTGCCTTCCCTCCAGAGGATTTTTCTTTTGGTGAAACCTTGCATACCTTAAGAGAGCATTTCTGCTGGGAATGCCAGGACTATCCTCAGTCTAAAAAGAGACTCAGGGGATTTTTAGATTTGCTTCAGCACAGGCCTCTAGCTATACCCCATGGCCTGTATATTGTAGATGATGTCTTCATGGAGTCCAGTCTTACTCCTGACACTTTACCACCAGCTCCTAGAAAACTTGACAGGTACTACAGAGTACCTGACTCTCACAAATTTCTCTCTAAGAATCCTACTGCGGATCCAGAGACCATTTCCCAGGGATCTAAAAGCATTAAGGCTACTACAGCCAAAAACCTTACCCCTTCAGACAGGGATTCTACAGCTTTAGACAGATTGGTTAAGAAGGTACAGACCTCTGCAACTCTTGCCATCAGGGCTTTGAATTGCCAGTTTCACATATTGAACTACCAGCAACATATTATGGAACTAATTAAGCAGAAAATGGTGTTACTTCCAGATTGTGCAGAAAATATAGATTTAGAAGAGTTAATGCATTCTGCAAACCAAGTTAGTAAACATACTCTGCAGTGTGGGTTTGATGCCTTAGAAGCATCTTGCAGGGCTGCTGTCACTGGGTCTGTACTGAGACGGAATACTTGGCTGAAGGAACAAGTCTTGCCAGATCATGTTAAAGCAAAATTACTAGATGCTCCATTACATCAGGATCATTTGTTTGGCACAAAAGCAGAAGTTCTTAAAAAGATGGAAGAAAAAGCTAAATCTATGCAAAACTGTCAACGATTTCTTACAGGTGCAGCCACGTAGATTCAGTAGACATTGGCCTTCAAAAAACTGGTCCTTTCCAGTCTCTCCCAGGCCTTCTCAGTCCAAACCCAGGGGAAACAGACCCCAAAGACTACAGTGTCAGGTTATGCAGAGATCTAAACAATGGATTGTTCCCACCTCTAAAACAGGGAGTGGTAAGCCCACCCTCTTATGGAAGAAGTTCACAATGACTTTCCAATTATCCTTCCCAGCCATGTCCAAGTACTTGCACCCCTTTCATGCAAAAAACTGGATGTCCATTACTCAGGACCGATGGGTTCTAAACATTGCATCCCAGGGATACAGATTCTACTTCCACTCACTGCTAACCCCAAGCGGGTTTCCAGACCTTCCTCCAAACCTGTGGGCAGAGGCTCAAAAGCAAGTACTTTCCCTTCTCCATATCAGGGCTATTCAACCTGTTCCAGTAGAACAAAGGGGGCAGGGTTTCTACTCCAGACTGTTCCTGGTGCCCAGAAAAGAGAGCTCGTGGTGCCCTATCCCTGCTCTATCAATTTTCACCACCTTTCTGGTGGTCTCAAAATTCAAAATGTTACACTGTAACAGCTTCTTCCAATGCTTGCCAAGGATGCCTGGTTAGTCACCCGAGACTTAAAAGAAGCTTATCTGCACATCTCCATATGGGAGTCTTGCAGGAAATATCTATGTTTCAGGGCAGGCTCTCTGCACTTCCCTTTGGCTTATATACTGCACCCAGAGTATTCACAAAGTGCGTGGCTCAAGCCATTGCATACTCCAGGCAGAGAAATATTCAAATTTACCCATACTTGGATGAATGCCCGATTCAGGCAGACAGTCAGGAATTGCTACTTTAGTACCTGGCATTTGTAAAACGACTTCTAACTTCACTGGGATAAACCATCAGTGAAAAGAAATCACAACTGGTACCCAGCCAAAAAATTATATTCCTGGGAGCAAGCTTGAACACAGCTTCCCAGATGGCATTCCTCACTCCAGAAAAGCAGGTCAATTTGACAAACTATTTCAAACTCATGGCCACCAAAACACAGCTGTCTGCAAGGAAAATACTGCAAGCCCTAGGTTTCATGGCCTTGTGCATTCTGCTAATTCCATATGCAAGACTGCATATGAGGAAACTTCAATGGTACTTAAAAAGTCTCTGGTGTCAACATTTTCAGGACCTGAAAACAGTGATTCCTATCATACCTTGTCTAAGGACAGAGTTCCTTTGGTGGGCAGAGGCATGCAACCACAACAAGGGACTTCCTTTCACTCAACCCCTCGCCGCCCAAACCCTGACAACAGATGCATCAGACTATGCATGGGGGGCTCACATGGCAGCCAAATGCATTTAAGGTAAATGGAGCCCAGAACAAATTCCCATGCATATCAATCAAAAAGAGATACTAGCTGTACAGAATGTTCTGACAGCCTTCAAATACCTTATCCTTCCAGGTCAGCTCCTGATAAAGACAGACAACACCACAGTTATGCGGTACATAAACAAGCAAGAAGGAACTCCATCTTACTCTGCAGGTTAGCCATGGCCCTGTGGAACACAGCCTTGAGTAACCAAGTGCACCTACAAGCTCAGTTCCTGCCAGGCAAGCAAAATTCACTAGCAGACGACTTAAGCAGAAATCTGCTGGATTCTTATGAGTGGCAACTGGAACCCAACTCATTCAAACTTCTAACCCAGAGGTGGGGAACAGTGGAGGTGAACCTTTTTGCCTCCCCCCAAAACCACCAATTGAGCAAGTATTGCACCAGTAACCCTCACAACAGAGCCTGGAAGGTGGATGGCCCTATCCTTTACATGGGAAAACCTCTCAATTTATGCCTTTCCTCCTCTGCCCCCTTCTCAAAAGTACTACTCAAGATAAAACAGGACTGGCGAAGGGCAATCCTTATTGCAGCAGACTGGCCACGCCAGCACTGGTACTCACTCCTATGCAGTCTGACAGCAGTGCCACCCTGGCACCTACATCACACACCTTCCCTGCTGTCTCAGCAGGAGGGACAGATTTTGCATTCACAGCTGCAAACCCTAAGCCTTGCAGCCTGGCTTATCCCCTGAAAAACACCAACAGTGTCCCTCAGCAAAGAGGTGCTGGACATCTTCCTTGAAGCCAGAAGGCCTAGTGCTAGGAGATCCTATGCTGAAAAGTGGAAAATATACTGTTCTTGGAGTCAGTCTCAAGGAAAGGACACAGCTGTGCCCACTTTACCTCACATCCTTGATTACCTAGCAGAGCTGCTCCACAGAGGCCTATCCTTCTCATCCATTAAGATTCATGCCTCTGCCATCTCAGCTCATTATAATACCGAGTCACCTCTCTTTTCTCACCCTCTCATCAAACCATTCCTGAGAGGAGCTAACAATTTATAGCCCCTTAGGAAAGCTCCCAACCTGGCATGGGACCTTAACTTTGTACTGGAGAAGCTCACACTTCCCCCCTTTTGAACCTGCTGCTTTAGCAGAGGTAGAATTCCTCTCTTGGAAATCAGCCTTACGTCTAGCTATTACTTCAGCAAGAAGAGTGTCTGAGTTACAAGCACTAATGGCGATGGATCCCTTCATTATTTTCCATGCTGATAGGGTTTCTCTTAGGACTAACCCATCCTTTGTGCCAAAAGTGGTATTCAGTGTGGCTTTAAACCAATCCATCCATTTGCCAACCTTTTTCCCTAATCCTCAGAATAAAGGGAAAAGGATCCTGCACTCCTTGGACGTGCACAGACAGCTCAGGTTCTACTTTGACAGGACTAAGCCTTTCAGAAAATCTGACCAGCTGCTAGTCAGCTTTGCTACAGGGGCAGAGGGCAAGGCCATTTCGAAGTAAACCATTTCCAAATGGATAGCACACTGCATTCATTTCTGCTACAAGCACCATGGAAAACCTACCCCTCAGGGGATCAGAACTCATTCCACTAGAGCTACGTCAACCTCTACAGCTTTTCTCAGTGGAGTCCCTACCAGGGGCATCCTGGAAGCTGCAACCAGGAGTTTTGTACACACCTTGACCAAGCATTACCACTTACCTATTTTTTCTAAATCCAGAACTGGATTTGCTACAGCAGTCGTACCAGGCCTGCTAGCCAGCCCTAACACTTCTTGACTGCCTCCACCCTTCCTCAGCTTCAGGAATCAACCCAAATGTGATGACTGCAACAGTGAAACACGAAGAACATAGTACAGTTGTGTACACTAACCATAAATGTAGATGCTCGAGTGTATTCACTGTTGCAGTCCTGGTTTCCCTCCCTCCAGCCCCCTGGCTTTCTCTATCCTTTCTATCTATCCTCTTTATGGCCATTTTTTATGGCAGGGGTATTTATTTTTTACTGAAGGTGTTCCACACCATGCAAAAGCTTCCTATTTTGGGGACTCCTGACATCTGGGGCAAGCAAAACTGATGTAATGGCATCGGCTGTATGTTTTATACCCCTGACAATCTGACGTCATGGAAGAGGCAACAGCATCCGACACAGAAATCCCAGGACTCTGATATTCAGGTCGACTGAGGGCTACCTGCAGGTAGATAACCCAAGTGTGATGACTGCAACAGTGAATACACTTGAACATCTACATTTATGGTAAGTGTACACAACTGTACTTTTGAAAGTCACTTATGTCCTTGTTGGTAAGGTTCATGATTCTTTTCATGGCCTTGCAGATGAGATTGGTTAGACTTATGGCTCTATATTTCCTAGGGTAGGTTGATGGCCTTGTGCAAGGGGATTACTATTGCTGTTTTCCACTCTGCTGGTTAAAGAGGATGCTAAGCTGGTCCTCTAGGTCCTGTTTTAGATTTCTTAGTAAGCAACTTGGGATGTTATCTGGTACCATTGTGACCATATTATTAGCCTTGGAGAGTGCATATATGATCTGATCTTTACAGATACTAGGCAGAGGACTGTTGTCAGGTATACTTCTGGGTGTGGCCTGTGGGGCCAGGGGTGTGAAATTTTCTCCAAATCTGTCAGCTAGCAGGTTGGCAATTTTCTCTGGTGGAGATTCATGTTTAGACTCCCAAGAATTACACAGCAGAACCCTGAGTTTGCTTCCAATGGATTTTTTATGTCAGAACTTTTGTTGCTTTGACATTGTTTAAAAATGGTACTATGGGGGAGGCAAGCACCTTTACCAATATCCTACAGTCTAGAAGACACAAATGCAGATCATCACTGGCAAACTTGCATAATCTGTTGACCATCTCATCCCTGGCTGAGAGATACCGAATCTCCCTGGATTGACACCAATAGCTAAGCCAATTGATGAAGTTGGTCATTTTTGTTTATATTGTATCATGCCGATATGTGATTATTGCTCATGCTACAACTGTCTCCACTGACATGACGTCATCTGCTGTACATTACCATGCTTCACCTGTCCTCTTTCCCTGTGTTCATTCCTACAATTCATCTGTGTCTCCCTATTCAATACACAAACTAGCTATATCTGGAAATAGAGTGCATCCATTTGTGTTGCAAGTGCATGTCCCTCTCCAGTGTCAATGGTGAGGTTTCAGGCTTCTTGACTGGCCCAGCATGTATTGGTAGCAGTGGTTGGCGTCACATTGATCACTGCAGTGGGTGATTGCGATGGAATCCCCAGATGCATTCAGGAGCGCATGAGGCAGGCAAAGAAACTAAAGAGGAAGATAAAAATGTAAGGGAGGTAAAATGTACTTAAAGAGCATACCAGTATGTTGTCCCCTAAATTCAGCAAATGCAATACAATGTTATCATCATCTACTCCCTTTTTCCCATTTTTACATGAGTCGGTGTCACATCAACATTAGTGAATGTGACCATATCATTTTAAGTCTGCATCACTCATGGCCTGTTTCTTCTGACAATGTGTCATCCACTGTCAGAAGAAATAGACTAAGGTATTTTTGAATTGTTATGGGCAGGACTGCTCTGTATGCCATATTTTTTCCCCTCTTAGAGAGGGATTAATGATGATCAAAATGTATATATCTAGATTACTGATTACTTTTGATAAGTTTCCAGAAATGTATTTTTGTTTTGTATCAATTCATATATTTGTTTCCAAATCAATGAAGTCTAATGGTTTAAATTGCAGATTGTTGGCTTTAAAGTTCCTGTGTAAATTAATTCACGAGGTCATTTTAGCTTACTGACAATGTACATACATTATTATTTTAAATTTTTCATGTGGTCATATGGGTTCTATTTAATTCACTTAAAAGGAAAACAAGGCTTCCAAATTTTCTGTAAGACTGAAGAGATGAAGAGGAAGTGGATGGAACAGTTTGAAATGGCAATGTGAGTATTCATTCCTGCGTCTTGTCTACTATGCTTGAATATGTACTATACCCTGCATATTTCCTTCCTTCTTGAAATCATATCTGCTTTGATGAAGGATGGTGTGATATTGGTCCAGTTAGTCCCTTGTTACTGTTTAACTTAACCTAGAGTAGTAGGACTTTTTCCTTTGAAGAGTCAATATGCTCGTGTCAACATAGGTAGGCATACTTTTTGGATGTTATTTGATAAAACCACATTGTCTTTGTAATATTTATCAGCCAACTTTGAAGGAGAGTGCTAACAAATATTCTAATTGTAAATTCTGGAGCTCATGTATAAAATGGATGCAAAAGATTATTGCTCATGTCTTTTTTACAGTACACACTATGCAGCCTGTTTCTATAGACTGAGATAACAGCACTTAGCATGTTACTGTGACTGTACTTGTTTTTGTGGGTAAACTCCTTTTGATTTCTTTCTGGTGTCTAATTTTTCCTCAAATACAATATTTTAAAGTAACATGAGATAGGGTTACAAAGAAGCCACAAGAGTGACTAGCTATATTGGTAAGCACACCCGTGATCTTCACAAAGGGATATGTTTCAGATCTTTATGTGTGTGAAATGCACATTTTCCTATAAATAGATTTTTTTCCTGGAAATGTTTGGTCAAAGAGATCCAAAGTCTGTACTGTTTGTAAGATGTGGTTATGATACACAAACATATAGTGCATACTCCTCTAAAATTTGACAAGGTTTGCATTTGTTTTTCTGTTGAAATGTTTTCTATAAAATATAGTATAGCTTAATTTTTCATTTGTAATAGTTAGTCACATGCTGCTAAACAACGTGTCTAAGCATACCTAACCAGTAAAGTATCCAAAAGATGTGAAACATTCCTAGTAACAAAAAAAATGTTATAAATACCACTAGAATTGTTCAATAAATACTGTAAATAAAGATGTCTAAAGAAGACTGTTTAAATCAAAGAAGAAGGTGATACATTTTTAATAAAACTATTTGTTCTGGGTTGTTGTTTTTTTGTTTGTTTTTGGCTGTTTTGAAAATATGTTAGAGGAAAATTTGTGATGACCTTAGCGGCCTTAGCTCGCAGTATTTTATATTTAGGTACACAAACATGTGGTAGGTGATTTTGAATATATAAATGGAAGAAACTTTCAAGTTACAGGTAGTTTTAAATGTAATACGCAAGGTATTATTTATGCTCTAAGATGTCCTTGTGACAAGATTTATATTGGACAAAGAGAGCATTTAAAGTCCGACTGTTAGAACACATTAGGGACATAGTTAATATGAAGGAATATAGTTAAGTAGCAGTGCATTTTCAAGCTGCACATCAAAGTTCTGTGATGGGTTTACAAGGCACAGTATTAGAAAAAATTGATGAAGTTCCCCTTGATTCATGTTTAAAAAATAAGTTACTGTTTAAAGAAGCACTTTATATTTTGAAGTTTGACACTTGAAGCCCTAAGGGTATGAATTCAGAATTTAACTGGAGAGTTTTATTGTAGTTGGTAGCTATATTGCTTTAAGGATTTCAAATGTTTCTAATTAATCAGTGTATTAAATGTATTAATTGTTTTATTGGATTATTGGTTATGATATATATACATGTGGTGTTTAGTTGGCTTTTATCTTCCTTGAAGGCTTGTAGCCGAGACGTCAGAAGCAAATGCAATAAAGATTTGGTGGTCACTGGTTTGTTGTTTTATTATTATTATTATTATTGTTTTTTTTTTGTTTGTTTTTGGCTGTTTTTAAAGACATAGGGTATTTTTAAAGCAAAACATAAGGTATGTGTACATGTGAAAAGTAGGTGTTAAAAAACATGAAGTACAAATCATTGCTATGTGTTAGGAATTTACATAACCTTGTATTACATTTTGAACATTGTGCATACATATGTATCATGTTTATGAAAGTGTATACGTAGTGTTGCAATTCATTTTTCTTGAAATTCTTACATAATTTGTTTTAGTATTCCTACTACTACATTCGTATTAACTTGAACCACTTGGTGAACATGCATATTCTGCTAGTCGCTCATAACTGAATGTGAATCTTCAAGATACAAAATAGTAATATATTTTGTTAGGTTGCTGCTGCTGTATGAGTTATGTACTGTATCATGTTATCATTTTGTTTTTCCTTGTGAAATATTCACGTACCTTTATAATGCCACTATTGCATGATTCATGTATGGTATAATTTTTGTCTGTGCCTAAAGGCCCTTCTTATATCTGAAAAGTTTCCCTGGACCAGTTCACCTCACCACTAAATGAATGATAAATAAATGATGTTATCTGCAAGTAAACTGTATTTTAATTAAGTTATTTCTAAATAGTGCTTTGCAGTTGTTAATGCAGCATATTTTGATATTCTTTTTGCATATAAAACTTCTGCCCACATGTCAGTCCTAGCTCATTTTGCATTGTTTATGCACATGCAACATGTAAGTAGGGAAAAGTAGGACTGAGGTTTATTTGGTGAGGGTGGGAGATGTAACCTTTTGAATATAACTAGCAGAGAGAGACAGAGACAGACAGATAGACTTCACTACTCATAAGGGCTTGGCACACATAAGTAATACATCTTTTTAGCTAAAATTACATATGTCTTAAGCAGCATCTATGTTTGTGTCCATGGATTTAGCTGGAGTGGTTTATCTCTTGGAATTATACCCCACTGGCCGATTACTCTTCAAGAATAAAAAGTTGCTGTTTCTGGTTCTGTAGATTGATTGAAGCTGAAAGAATTATTTGCATGCTACCACTGTCTCTTTTTTATCAGAAGTAACACAGACACACTTCTCCTTACAATACTTTTATTGTATATGTAGGTTTCAGTCATATCCCTTTGGTGACTTTGAACTTTGAGCTGAAAGATCTTGAGTGTATCCTCACCGGCCAAATGTAAGGCAACTCACTTGTTGATCTCTGACTTTGCAGAACTTTGAGAGCATAGTTCCTCCCCAAACACACACAGATGTGAACATCAGTTACAGCCACTGATAAGATTGTGACTGTACACCTCAGAAGTTTGTTTGCAATCATATGAATGAGTACATAAGTAACTGCTAGACAAGAATATGTCTTCTCTGCTCATAGCTGTTAGAATAGAGTATGTAACTCAATGCAATCCTCCAACCACTGCATTCTTCTTAACCTTGTAGCTCAAGAATAAAGTATAAAGCAAAGGACCAAAATGAGGACAGATATTTATTGTCTTTCTAAAGTGGAACCAAAACTAAAAAAAAAAAAAAAAAATGAGTACATAAACAAAGAAATATAACCACTAAAGTATGTAACACAAGTCTTAAAACACAGTGAAATCAGGATTGGCACTTTCATTCTTTATTAAGTGGACTTTAAAGAACCTTGCATAGAAACTAAAAATGCATCTTGTAAAAGATTAGATGTACGCATGTGACACAAATCACATGCTAATTACACCACTTTGATTCAAAAATTAAAAGGAATAAAATCATTAAAAAAATGAGTTTCTTTTTTTTTTTCAGAAACTACAGCTTCACCACTCATAGCTTTAATATACTTTTTGTACTAAGTGAATCATTTATTCCTGGTTTCCTGCGTACATCCAACCTTAGTTACCATTTTGGCATGCTGTCAAACATGCTCAGTTTTTTATGTTTTTTTTTAAACAAGAAACATTTTTATTAAATTATCATATATGATATAGGAAATGTTACATTTATATAAATGAAAAACTATAACGACACAATCTCGGTTGCAAACATTATACATTCCAAACCATGCTGACACAACTGTAGCTGCAAACATTGCAAACATATACACCACTTTTAATATAGCCAGCCATTGTTAGTAAGGAATTACATAGCTCATTCAAATCCTGCCTTCTTTTAAACCTTATTTCTCCTCCTCTGCATGTATTGATCCCACATTTCCTGTGTAATTTGCTCCTATATTTTTCTAAAGATCCCACTTACAGTTGTTTTATCTCCGTTACTGTCTTTGCTACTTCTAGTAAAGTTGGTTTAGAGTTAGATTTGCATTTTCTAGTAATTGATTTTTGGCAGCCATCATCATTAGAATCAGCAAGCCCTTACTATTTCTAGGCAATTCCGATTCTGTATCATAGCTCAAAAAAATCATTTCCCTAGTTACTCCAATTTGCTCCCCCAGCATCTCCAGCAGAACAGTTTGTAGGGAATCTTTAAAGTCTGCCAACTCATTATACTGTCAGAAAATATGTTCCAAATTATTTCTTTCTTCTCCATCACACTTCCAGCATTTGCTGTCTACCTGAGGAATAAATCTTTGGAGTCTGCTTGGAGTATAAAAATACAAATGTTAACACTTCCAGGCAAAGATCGTAAATCATCTAGATTTTGTTGCATATTTGGGAGATGTACATATATCCCCTCATTTTTTCTCCATGAATTGCTTACCCAGTCTCTTTTTTGCAAGAGATTATATGCTGTATTAATTATTCATTTCTTAACAGCAGCTTCTATTCTAAATCCTACTAAAAATTCTACCACTGCTGGTCTTTCATTTAGGACCCCCCTACTTCTTTCTCTTTGCCTATACTCTGATATCAATCCTTGAAATGGAAAACAGTCTTTAGCCTGCAGTCTAAATAAGCTCTTGGCATCTTCCCATTCTATTACCTTTCCCTCTCCAGTTATTTGTTCTCAGTACCTTGGATCCTTTGCTAGCGTTCTCCAATATACCCCACCCCTTGCATATTGTCTGTATCACTAATTGCAGTAATCGATGTGAGGTATTGCCATCTGTGCCAGGGAGTATAGGGTAATGCATGTGTAAGCATTTGGTGAGCCTGGCTGCTTTGGTTACACACTACCATTTATGTTGGTATTGATTTTACTCAATATAATTGGATAACCTTTTAAGAGCCTGACAATGATTGACTGTTGGCAGCGAGGTTACCTTATAGTTTGGGCAGAAGTACAGGTAGTAAATCTGTACCAGTCTTTCCCAGGAGTGTGTGTGAAAATCAAATTTCCAGGTGTGGGTAGGTCAGCTACTTGGAACTGGGACAGAGTGCTCCAAAAGGATCTTTTTTGGGATCTGGAGAGACCGAGGGTCCAGTCCCAGTGGAGTGTGTTCCCTGTGTGCTCTTGGGGAAACTATGTTTGATGCAGAGACCTGCATTTGAAAATGCTGTGCGAATTTGTTCCTGTTTTTAGTGACCATTTCTCACCTGTGTCAGTGGTGAGGATTGAATCTCCTTGATTACTGGCCTTGGGTAGGGAGGCTGTCACAATCCCAATCGTCAGAATCTCCTTTTTCCATTTCCATGTTGGCTTAGTTCTCAGAAGATCACCTGCTGTTTTGTGAACATAATAATCTGTATGATTATTGTTGTTTTCCTTAAAGGTTTGCATCCAATGTGACAGTCTGTCACTGTTAACTTCAGATGTTAAGTTGTCAATCTCGCCTTCATTCTTGCTTGATGGGTTCGGAGCCGATCCTCGGCTCACGACATTCATTACTTTAGCTTCGAGAACTCCTTTTACACAGCTCGAGGCAGCCCCATATCCCATGATGCAAGGCAGTAAGTACCCAGATCGTTTGCCGCTTAAGCTTGGGAGGTCTTCTTTACCAAGCTCCTGGTAAGTTGTTTCACTTTGTGATTTTCAGAAGCCCCTTTTAGTCAAAAACTAATTTTTATAGTTTAAATTTAATTTCTATCCCTTCCTGACGAGAAAAATTCCCTGTCTTTTGAATTTGTTCTTAGTTATCCCTATCCCATCCCCCGTTAGGGTGTTATTGTGTTGGTGTTTTTTTTATAGAATACCTTTTGGTATTTTGTGTAATTCTAATTTTATTTTGACTGGTGTGTGTGTTATTGTTTGTGTATTAGGCACCATGTCAAAGGAGAGGGTTCAGAGTTTTAAGCAAGTGCTGACTCGTGCTGTCAGAAAATGTCTCTGACAGAACCCGGTCACACTTCTTTACCCTATTGTCTGGGCCCTCTTCACCTGCAGGACTCCTGTCAAAGCTATTGTCACTCCTTCAGCCAGAGAGTCCTGCAGGAGAGACCTATAACAAACTGGTTCTTAGGGGCCTTCTTAAGCCGGAGGCTCTCCGGCTAAGTCGGCTCCACGAAAACCAACAAGAGTTTCAAGGCCCAGGCTTGTTTCTAAGCCTGCGAGGCCTCGGCCCGACTCATACAGAGTGAGATCGGCTCGGGCTGGCGCCGATTCTGGCTTGACCAGCCGGCACCCGCATGGCCGCCGGTGCCGAACTGCTATTGTCCACTTAGATGTCGGCTCCGATGGCTCCGACACCCATGTGGCACAGGCATCGGTGTCAGCTCGATCGGCTCCGACACCGTTACTTTGGTGGCTGTATCGGCTCGGCTGGAGCCGACCACATCGGCGTTCTGTCGGCTCCGTAGAAATGCGGCTCCGACAGGATCCAGTAATCCATGTCGGCTCCGATGGCTCATTCCAGGAAGAGGTCGAGGTCCCTTCCTTGGAGCCGATACTTTCGGCTCGGCTTCACCTCTTCTGTCGGGCGAGCCATCGGACGTTTATCTTCAAAGGTCATCCAGGTTGTAATGACCATGACCTAGAGAGTGGTCAGCAAATTGCTCAAGTCACAGGTACTGGCCCAGAATGCTTCACAGTCCGTCTCAGCAGGCGACTGTTGGTCCACCACCCGATTACAGTTCCTCCTTTCCAACTCTACCCCAGGCTTGGAGTTGGAGTCTTAGCCGGGCATAGTTACTGCTATGGCTGGAGTGACGGATACTCCCCTTCTGTTCCTTCAGCCTCTACTTCCTCTTCTTCCTTAGAGGGATTACAGGTGAGTCGGGCTTCCATGGTCTCCTCCGGGGGTGAGTGGCATGGACCCTTGTCCGAACCCTCGCTCTTCCGCTTGGAGCCTGCGGCCTTGGTGAGCTTTCGGCTCCGACATCTGCCTCGGATGCTTCCTTTAGGTGGTCCCTGGGTTCCCTAGCTCTTGCGAGGCGGTTCTCTCCCGGACCTGCCTGGGAGGGGAGCATTGAGGTTTTAAGGGGGGGAAAATTTTTGGGGGGACGGGGCCTTGGGCCCCCCAGAAAAAATTTGTCCCCGGGGACCAAAAACGGGCCCCCCACAACTTGGCCCCTTTTTGTAAATTTTGGTCTGGGCCCTCCTTTCACCTGAAAGGAAAAAAAAACAAAAAAAAAAAAAAAAACAAAAAAAAACACAAAAAAAAAAAAAAAAAAAAAAAAAAAAAAAAAAAAAAAAAAAAGGAAAAAAAAAAAAAAACCCTCCCCCCCCCCTCCCTTCCCCCCCCCCCCCCCCCCCCCCCCCCCCCCCCCCCCCCCCCCCCCCCCCCCCCCCCCCCCCCCCCCCCCCCCCCCCCCCCCCCCCCTGCCGCCCCCCCCCCCCCCCCCCCCCCCCCCCCCCCCCCCCCCCCCCCCCCCCCCCCCCCCTTCCCTTTGTCTTTTTCCCCTACCCTGGGGTCTGCGGAAAAAAAATTTGGCCCTTGGCCTCCACCTCCAAAAAGGTCGGCCAAAACCAACGGATTTTTTCCCAGGCCGCTTCGTTCTAAATTTCGCCTTTCCCGACCCCAGGAGATTCCTGAAGGACGGGGGAAAAGGGTTTCGGACCAAGCTCGGGGCCGAAAATTGTTCAGTGGCCCTCAACCATTGCAACCCCTCCATGGGCTAAATTTTTTTTTGGGGGGGCGGTAGGGGAGCCGGTTGGCTCTTGGCCCAAGCCGGACGGATGTTTTTGGTCCCTTTGGCCCCTTCACAAATTCTCCTTTGTGGGTCAGCTTTGTTTGGCCCTCAGGTGAAGAGACCTTGACCAGGTGTGAGCAGGACCAGCCAAGACTCTTTCTGCTGTTAGAGTCCGTTTTCCACCCCTTCTAGGCCTTATCCCAAAGGACAGAAGGGGTGGTAAGATGTGGTTCCGTAAAAGTCCCAAGGAAGTCCTTGGATTCACGTGGTCAGTTTACCCCTAGAGGCAGAGGGTAGCAGCAACAACAACAGGCGCTCTGCAAGGGCAAGGGGTCCAACCAGGAAACAGAGAGCCTCTCTCTGATAAAGCCCTTTCAGCACATCCCTGAAGTGTTGCCCGGCTGTCCCTCCTTGGGCAGTCGAGGAAGATTATCCACTGTACCCAGAAGCCTGGCATTCCCTCACTCAGACAGACAGATGGGTACGAATGCAGTCGATCACTATCATAAGGGTTACATAATTCCTTTAGAAGTCCTTCCCCTCAAGTTCCCTTCCAGAGCGTACCACCGGTCTAAGGGACATTGCAGAGTTAGAAATCGCAAAAGCTACTGCAAAAAGAGCTGCATTCAGCCAGGATTACAATAGACCATTTCAGAGCCACGGAATCTACTCTCGAGGTTCTTTTTGGTCCCCAAAGGCAGGGGAGACTGGAGACCAATATTGGATCTCCAGCAGACTCAACAAGTCTGTCAGGAAGACAATAAGATTCGAATGGTCACTCTTCCAATCAATTCTGCCCTTCTTACAGAGAAAGGACAACTGGATAGTGCTCAATAGATCTTCAGGATCACGTACTATCATCATCAAAATTCACAGGCAGCTCTCAGGAATTTCTCCGCTTCGGCTGGGGTCCAGTCATTTCCAGTTCAGAGCCCTGCCCTTTGGTCTCACTCACAGCCCCCAGAGTGTTCACCAAATGCATGGCAGTGGTCACGGCTCACCTGAGGCGTCAAGGATTCAAAGGTGTTTCCATTATCTCGATGACTGGCTCCTGTCAGCCACCACCAGGCATCCAACATACAAGCCAGGGATTACACAATAGACCTTTGTTCTCATTTGGGCATCTCAGTCAACTTGAAAAGTCATCTGCTTATCGGCCCTGCCAGTCTATTGCCACCTTCATAGGCGCAAACTTAAACACTGTGTTAGGATGTCAGCTACCCCTTACAGAACAAAGAGTTTTCAGACATTCAGACTCATGTCAGGATCATTCTGGCCAGCAAGAAAGTACAGGCCAGAATGGTTTCACCACATAAAATGTTAATATTAGGTCTCATGGCTGCGGCCATTACTCTTCCTTCCCCTGGCTTACACGATTCTACATGCGCCTCCTTCAGTGGATGCCTTGTTCACACAGTGGTCATACCAGCAACTCCCAATGCGTCACCAGATTCTGGTGACACAAACATCTAAAGAACATCTTGCTTGGTGGATCACATCGTCTCTCCAGGTTCACCAAGGCCAGATGCTTGTACCTCCGTCCCGATAGCCACTGTCACCACGGATGCCTCCCTGATGGGTGGGGGGTCATTATCAGGCAGGATGGTTCATGGGGCGTGGCAACCGTTCGAGTACCATCTGCACATAAATGTCCACTGGAGATGAGAGCGGTGCTTTTAGCGTTAGAAGCCCTCAGCGACTTTCTTCCACGTGGGGACAATTGCAATCCACACAGACAACATGTAACCACTGTAGTTTGGTATATCAACAAACAGGGCGGAACCAAGTCCCTACCCTTGTGGCGAGCGCTCAGACTATGGCAATGGGCGATCTCCTCTCATCGGTTTCTGGTAGCAGCATATCCTGGGAAAACCAACATTATAGCGGACAGATTGAGCAGAGCTATTCTCATACCTCGCAGTGGTCTCTCAAGCAATCCATAGCGGAAGAGATTTTTCTGGAATGGGGTCGTCCATGTTGCGATCTTTTTGCTACTCCCCAAAACAGCAAATGTCCAGACTTCTTCAGCCTCTTCCCTCTATCAGGCCATCCCCAGAGGCGCTCTGACCCAGGATTGGCCCAGGGACTTCTTTATGCCTTCCCATTTCCTCTGATCCCTCAGGTGATCCAGCTACCGTTTGAGAGCCAAATTGATTCTCATTGCCCCTTACTGGCCTCGACAAGTTTGGTTCCCGTTCCTCCATCATCACCTTTTGGTGCAGCCGTGGCATCTGGACTGATGCCAGATCTACTGATTCACCAATCCGGTCAGCTGCGGTCAATCCCTTCTCTCAACCTCACAGCATGGTTGCTCCACTTCCTTCCTTAGCCAGGCTTCCTTTGATCTCTAGCAGTTAGAGATATCATAGTAACTTCACTAAAATCCTCTACCAGGAGGATTTACACAAACAAATGGAAGCGTTTCTCTTATTGAAACTAAGGCCCAAAATGTTGATCCTTTACTGCCCCTGTTCAGGCAGTTTCTGGACTTCTTAGCGAGATTTTTCATGCAGGCTCCTCTTCTTCCACAGTCAGAGTTCAGTTGGCTGCTATTTCTAATTTTCATGTTGGGATAGCAGATCATAATATTATGTCCCATAGGCTCTGCAGGGCCTTCTTGAAAAGAATTTTCCTACTAAAGCCTCCAATCAGGAATCCTCCTCCTCAGTGGGATCTAAATTTAGTGCTGACATCCTTGATTCTTCCCTTGAGCCAGCTGTTTCTTGTTCCCTGAAATATCTTTCTTGGAAAACTTTATTCCTAGTGGCTATTACATCTGCCAGGAGGGTGTCTGAACTTCATGCTCTTTCGGTTCGTCCCCCCTTTTTGATTTTACACAAAGACAGAGTATCTTTGAGAACTAATCCATCCTTTTTACCTAAATTAAGCTTCAAAAACAATCTGAATCAATCCATTGATCTCCTGTATTTTCCTAACTATTCAGATGAGCTGAACAAAAGCTACATTATCTTGGCGTCCACCGTCAGCTTAGATATTATTTGGACAGAACAAAAAATTTAGAAAATCTGATCAACTTTTGTTTCCTATGCGGATAATAAAAAGGCCTTCCTGTTTCTAAAGTGACTTTGTCCGAATGGCTTTCTTCGGTCATCACACAGAAATTTATCGATCAGGGGAAAACAGCTGTGCTCAAAACCTAAAGCACATTCAACTAGGAGTTTAGCTACTTCTACAGCTTTCAAGCTAGACTGCCTTTGGACACCCCACTATTTGTGCAGCTTGTGGCCACTTGAGCCTCCTCACACTTTTGTTTCCCATTACAAATTGGACTTGGCCTCAGGGACAGAGCCAGTTTTGGCTCTACAGTCCTCAAGAGTTTGTTCCATTGAGCCACCCAGGATAGAGGTGCAGGGCCTTGGTCCCATCAAGCAGAATGAAGGCGAGATTGACAACAACATTAAGAAGTTATGTACCTACCATAACGTTCCATGTTGATTGTCTTCTCTGGCCTTCTTAACGACCCTCCCTCCTTCCCCTGGCCTGGACAGACCTTATAAGAAACTATTATGCTAAAGACCATTCAAACCTGGTCCTTTTTTTTTTTTCATCTGTAAGTTTCTTCTTCCTTTGGGAAGTATTTTATGCTTGGTGTTATTGCCCTTTGTCAACAAACGAGATCTGGGTACTTACTCCCTCGCATCATGGGATATGGGGCTGCCTCGAGGCTGAGTAAGGGAGTTCTCGAGGCTAAAGCAGGTGCCGAGTCGGGCCGAGGATCGGCTCGAACCCATCAAGCAGAGAGAAGACAACTAACATGGAACGTTATGGTAGGTACATAACTTCTTATTTCCCCTGTTTCATTACCATCCCTTTCTACTCTGAATTATAGTGTTCTGCTTGTGCTATGTATATGTATACATACAAAATATATACATATACATACACACACATATATATATATACATATATACTATATATATACATATATCCATATATATATATATATATACATATATACATATATATATATATATATATATATATATATATATATATACATATATATATATATACATATATATATATATATATATATATATATATACATATATATATATATATATATACATATATATATATATATATATGTATACATATATATATATATATATATATATATATGTATACATATATATCTATATCTATATATATATATATACATGTATATATATATGCATATCATATATATATATATACATATATATATATATATATATATATATATATATATATATATATATATATATATATACACATACATATATATATATATATATATATATATATATATATATATCTATATATCTATATCTATATATATATATATATATATATATATATATATATATATATATATATAAAAATCTAAATAACCAAACTAAAACTAAACTGAAGAAACTTACTAATTTTCTTCTGATTTTTTGTTGTTTTACTGCTTTGCCGCCTATTTTTTGGCATTTTCCGGCTTGCTAAAGTTTATATCTGTAACAGTAACAGTACTTGGAACACATCTAGAGCCTATTTACTGCATTTCCTGTGTTGCACTTAATTTAAAATCGTTTTTTTCTAAAACTGCATTTTACCTGATTTTGACCTAGCACTCAAGTGTGGGGTCATTTATTGCACTGTTGTGATTATTTTGCTGCTTGTGTATCTCTGCTACCTTTAAACTACAACAAAAAGAAAAAAAAATCTTGCTTTTCACTTTCTGAAAGTTAAGAAAGTTCAGTTACAGATTTGCTGTTCTGAACTGTTTGAAAGTTTCTAGAAGGCCAGTGCTTGCTTGGGCTAAAGGGAAGTCTTTGTGTTCACCAATGGGAGTGGTTACTACCTAGAAGCTGTAGTTTTATTGGCCATTTTGGGTCAATTCTAAACTCCCTGATCTCTCTCTCTTAAAACCCTACAACTCTCTTTTTGCGCGGTTTTGCGCATTGAGCAGCGTCGGGCAGCGCCGCCTAAACAGGTTTAAACTATTCCAGGCTCCACAAAGTCTGCTCTTCACTTTTTCCCTTAGAACTGTTCAGACTGTCAAAGTAATTACTCTATTCTCTTTATAAAGCCCTGCACTTGCTCAGCTCTTATAAGGAAACACTAATTAACAAAAGCACTACACCCTCCTTGACTTCTCATATGTATTAGGCTCCCTATTGGTTCTTCCTGATCAAGTGAAAAATCAGTTCCCTTTCCTAATCTGATCAGTAAAAAACAGTTCCCTATACTAATCTGGTATGTCCAAGGGTCAGTTTCAAGGTTACTTTCCAGTCCAGCTGGTGACTCTGGGAATTTTGAGGCAATGTTACAATTGCCTTATGTACACAGACAACCCTCTCCTCCTTCCAACAAACTCTAATACATGTGAGAGATGCAGTTACACAGCCAATCTGGAGGCAGAGCTCTCTCAACCCAAGACTGGCACAGTCAGTCAGGAGGAAAAGGTAACCATCCACACCACAAATCCAGTCTCACACAGACCTATTGCATCTGCATACCTAACACATAAACACACACAAACATACTCGGAGGCTCTAAATAAAAATCTGCCTAAACAGCAAAGACCTCCTAGGCAGATATCCAAGCAACAGCCACCCCTCAACAATACCCACGAATCACATATCTCACAAAATCAGTGTGCCTCACAGTCACAGCCCTTAAGGCCAAACAACACACCAAATACACTTGTTGTAGGGGACTCTATTGTCCAGAACACTGACGTCCCGCTCACCAGACTGAACAAGGAGAAGGTCACTGTAAGCTGCCTGTCGGGTGCCAGGATCCGCCACATAATGCAAGCACTCAGGTCACGCCAAAGCAAGTACAAGTATGACTCTGTCATTGTCCATGCTGGTGTGAATGACCTGAGACGTACCTCCCTGGACTACATGAAAAGAGACATAGGGGAGCTCTCTGACCATGTAGCCCAGGCTGGTATGACCCTAACCTTGAGTAGCATCTTGCCCTCACCAAGAATGATGCCACAGTATAAAGACAAAATGATCAGTTTCAACAATTGGCTAAAGTATTGGTGTCATTCAAAGGGGATCCAGTGTCTGTTTGCCTGGGATGACATGCTTGACAAGCCACGTTGCTTCACTAGGGACGGCTTGCACCTGTCACCCTTAGGCTTTTGTGTACTGGCCAAGGCTCTTGCCACCCCTATAGTGCCATTTTTAGGCAAGGCTCAAAGGACAAACCCACCTCCATAGACAACCCAAGGATAAAAAAACTAAAGGTAATGCTACTCAATGCCAGAAGTCTAAACCTCAAGATGCACGCACTCGAAGCTCTCCTCAGTATGGAGAAAATTGATGTCTGTGCAGTAACAGAAACCTGGTTCAAGGCTCCTGAGAGCACCCCAGCACTACCAGGTTATAACTCATACCATACGTTTATTTAAAACTCAGACCCGAAGCACAAAGGAGGAGTATCTATATTCATCAAAGATACCTACACCTCCAGGTTAGTGGCACTGCACGAAGCATCGGAAACCATACATGTGCAACTAACAGTGGGCAAAACTGCCTTTCAGTTTGTAGCCTGCTACAGAACACCCTCCCTATTACAGGAACCCCACTTGGCATTCCTGAGAACACTGGAGAATATGAAGGTCGCTCCAAACACTATGTTACTGGGTGACTTCAACTACTCAAGCATTGACTGGGAAAACTACTCAAGCCCAAACACCCTCGCCCAATGGTTCCTTGAATTTATAAACTCTAACACAATGGAACAACTGGTCACCACTCCCACAAGAGGGAACAACATATTGGACCTGGTCATCACCAACATGGGGACTCTGTGTTCCACACCAGAGGTAAACCCCTCATTGGTAAGATCAGACCATAAACAAATTTCCCTGGACATCCATATCCCATCTCCACCCCCAGCCAAGAAAATCCCTGTAAAGAATTTCTCAAAAGCCAACTTTGCACTTCTCAAGACTGAGGTGGAATCCTTCAAAGCCCCTGGGCCAGAGGATAATACAGCCCAATCCACAGAATCCTTTACAAATGCATTCTATGAGCACCTGCAGGAATGCATGGATCGTGCCATCCCAAATAAAACCAAGAGTCACTCCTCCAAAAACAGGAGACCAGTCTGGTGGACCCCGGCCATAAATAAGCTATACAACAGAAGGTGGAAGCTACTACAGGACAGAGCAAAATCCCAAAAAGGGAAGGCATCTCTGATCAGTATTAGCAAGAAACTTCGATTCCTCATAAAATCATCAAAGGCCAGCTTCGAAAGAAAAATTGCCCTAGACACTAAAGATAATCACAAGGCCTTCTTTAGTTATGTCAGGAACATGGGCGGAAACTCCCAGATATGCTCTGAATTGTTGCATAACGGTACAAAATATACCGAACCTACAGACATAGCCAACATCCTGGCAGACAGATTCAGCACAAACATCTCCCCCTCTTCCCCCCCAAAGGAGCAAATGCCTATCCCAACTGAATTTAACCTCCCTGACATCACAGATGCACAGGTGAAAGCTGCCCTCTCCAAAGCAAAAAAACACAGCATCTATGGGACCGGACAGTGTCCCAGGCTGTGTCTTACATGAGCTCCAAGAAGAACTGAACCCTCACATTAAGTCACTGTTCAAACCTAGCTTTACTACAGGATATGTACCCAAAGAATGGCATACAGCTACAGTGGTCCCACTCCACAAAGGTGGTTCCACAACGGACCCTGGAAACTATCGCCTCATAAGCCTGACTAGTCTGGTCTGTAAAGCTATGGAGCGTATTATCATGGAACTCATAAACAAAGACATTGGGAGCCTCCAGACACTGGACCCTACCTAATTCGGCTTTGTTAAGGGCAGATCTTGCCTCTTAAACCTAGTTGATTTCTTTGAAACAATTACCAAAGCCATAGATGAGGGTAAGGTAGTCCACACAGCCTACCTGGACCTGCATAAAAGCCTCGACACAATACCCCACTCGGGCATCATAAATAAGCTTACCAGCTTAAATATCAACCCCTATATCACAAGATGGGTTGCAAACTGGCTCAGAGATAGAACCCACATGGTCAGAATGGGAGGTGCCAGGTCCGAATCCAAACCAGTTACAAGTGGCATCCCACAGGGCTCAGTCCTGGGACCTCTCTTGTTCGGTATATACTTCTCTGAGGTTCAGGCTACCACGGGGGGGGGGGGGGGTTATGGCTGACAAAGTTCGCAGATGACTGCAAACTGGGGGCCATAATCGAATCTCCAGCTGACACAAGCATCCTCCAAATGGGTCTCACAGAGACGGATGCTTGGTGTCAGAGCCACGGCCTCAAGCTAAATGCTAAAAAGTGCAAAGTCATCCCCTTTGGGCAAAACAAGGTGCCCACAAATTACCACATAGGTGGTAATCCATTAAGTATGGAAGAAGTAATTAGAGATTTGGGGACAAACGTAGATAGTAATCTCTCCTTTGATAATCACGTTGCCAAAGTGGTTAGAAAGACCTTCTATATAGCCCACCTTATCACGAAAGGGTTTGCATCTAGATCAAGAGAGGTCATTGTGCCCCTCTACTCATCACTCATCAGGCCCATAATTGAATACAATGCCCCTTTTGGGATGTACCTTACCCGACACCTGCAGCAACTGGAGAGACCCCAAAAGTACCTCACCAAGAGGATCATGGGCTACAAACAGATGTCCTATGCAGCTCGACTAAAGAAACTCCAGCTCTGCTCAGTTGTTTACCACCTACTCAGAGGCGATCTATGCTTGACATACAAAGCCATGTCAAATCCAGAATTAATGGACATGCTCCACCTCAAAAAATCCAAGTCCCTTAGAGCTACGCTCAGGGACCTAAACCTCAGCACAAAAATAAATAGGACATGCTGGAGGGACAGATTCATTTCCCAGAGGCTCCCCTCACTCTGGAATAGAATCCCAATTCATGTTAGACATAGCCCCTCGCTGACCCTCTTCAAGCGAAATCTGGACGCATGGATGGGAAATCGCAAATTCACCCCTGGGATCTCTTCTGTGTCCCTGCTAGACAGATGCACAGTAAATAAGAAGTTATGTACCTACCATAACGTTCCATGTTAGTTGTCTTCTCTCGCCTTCTTTCTTGCTTGATGGGTTCGGAGCCGATCCCTCGGCACTGCACTTGCTTTAGCTCGAGAACTCCTTTTACCAGCTCGAGGCAGCCCCATATCCCATGATGCAAGGCGGTAAGTACCCAGATCTCGTTTGTTGACAAAGGGCAATAACACCAAGCATAAAATACTTCCCAAAGGAAGAAGAAACTTACAGATGGAAAAAGGACCAGGTCTGAATGGTCTTTAGTATAATAGTTTCTTATACAAGGTCTGTCAGGCCAGGGGAAGGAGGGAGGGTCAGAAAGAAGGCGAGAGAAGACAACTAACATGGAGCGTTATGGTAGGTACATAACTTAATGTTAAGTTGTCAATCTAGCCTTCATTCTTGATGGGACAGCGTCCTAGCACCTCTATCCTGGGTGGCTCAATGGAACAAACTCTTGAGGACTGTAGAGCCAAAACTGGCTCTGTCCCTGGAGGCCAAGTCCAATTTGTAATGGGAAACAAAAGTGTGAGGTGGCCCAAGTGGCGCCCGCACAAATAGTGTCAAAGGAAGTCTAGCTTGAAAAGCTGTAGAAGTAGCTAAACTCCTAGTTGAATGTGCTTTAGGTTTTGAGCACAGCTGTTTTCCCTAGTATAAATTTCAGTGATGACCGAAGAAAGCCATCTGGACAAAGTCACTTTAGAAACAGGAAGGCCTTTTTATTATCCATAGGAAACAAAAAGTTGATCAGATTTTCTAACTTTTGTTCTGTCCAAATAATATCTAAGTTGACGGTGGGCGTCAAGATAATGTAGCTTTGTTCAGCTCTATCTGAATAGTTAGGAAAAATACAGGGAGATCAATGGATTGATTCAGATTGTTCTTTAGGCGACTTTAGGTAAAAAGGATGGATTAGTTCTCAAAGATACTCTGTCTTTGTGAAAATCAAATAGGGGTCGAACGAAAGAGCATGAAGTTCAGACACCCTCCTGGCAGATGTAATAGCCACTAGGAATAAAGTTTTCCAAGAAAGATATTTCAAGGAACAAGAAACAGCTGGCTCGAAGGGGGGAAAAATCAAGGATGTCAGCACTAAATTTAGATCCCACTGAGGAGGAGGATTCCTGATTGGAGGCTTTAGTAGGAAAATTCCTTTCAAGAAGGCCCTGCAGAGCCTATGGGACATAATATTATGATCTGCTATCCCGACATGAAAATTAGAAATAGCAGCCAATTGAACTCTGACTGTGGAAGAGGAGGCCTGCATGAAAAATCTCTGCTAAGAAGTCCAGAACTGCCTGAACAGGGGCAGTAAAAGGATCAATATTTTGGGCCTTAGCCCAATAAGAAACGTTTCCATTTGCTTGTGTAAATCCTCCTGGTAGAGGATTTTGGTGAAGCTACTATGATGTCTCTAACAGGGTTAGAGATCAAAGGAAGCCTGGCTAAGGAAGGAAGTGGAGCAACCATGCTGTGAGGTTGAGAGAGGGATTGACGGTGCAGCTGACGGATTGGTGAATCAGTAGATCTGGCACTGGGTCCAGATGCCACGGCTGCACCAAAAGGTGATGATGGAGGAATGGGAACCAAACTTGTCGAGGCCAGTAAGGGCAATGAGAATCAATTTGGCTCTCAAAACGGTAGCTTTCTGGATCACCTGAGGGATCAGAGGAAATGGAGGGAAGGCATAAAGAAGTCCCTGGGGCCAATCCTGGGTCAGAGCGTCTCTGGGGCAATGGCCTGATAGAGGAAGAGGCTGAAGAAGTCTGGACATTTGCTGTTTTGGGGAGTAGCAAAAAGATCGCAACATGGATGACCCCATTCCAGAAAAATCTCTTCCGCTATAGATTGCTTGAGAGACCACTTTCGTGAGGCATGAGGATAGCTCAGCTCAATCTGTCCGCTATAATGTTGGTTTTCCCAGGGATATGCGTTGCTACCAGAAACCGATGAGAGGAGATCGCCCATTGCCAAAGACTGGCTTCTCGACACAAGGGTAGGACTTGGTTCCGCCCTGTTTGTTGATATACCAAACTACAGACATGTTGTCTGTGTGGACTGCAATTGTCCCTACGGGAAGAAAGTCGTTGAGGGCTTGCAGCGTTAAAAGCACTGCTCTCATCTCCAGGACATTTATGTGCAGATGGTACTCGAGCGGTTGCCACGTCCATGAACCATCCTGCCCTGATAATGACCCCCACCCGATCAGGAGGCATCCGTGGTGACAGTGGCTATCGGGGCGGAGGTACAAAGCACCTGCCTTGGTGAACCGGGGGCGATGTGACCCACCAAGCAGGATGTTCTTTGCAGGTTGGTGTCACCAGAATCTGGTGGCGATTGGAAGTTGCTGGTATGACCACTGTGAACAGCATCCACTGAAGAAGGCGCATGTAGAATCGAGCCAGGGAAGAAGTGTAATGGCGCAGCCATGAGACCTAATACCTTCAGAACCATTCTGGCCTGTATTTTCTTGCTGGCCAGAATGATCCTGACATGAGTCTGAATGTCTGAAACTCTTTGTTGTGTAAGGGTAGCTGACATCGAACAGTGTTTAAGTTTAGCCTATGAAGGTAATAGACTGGCAGGGCGATAAGGATGACTTTTGAAGTTGATTGAGATGCCCAAATGAGAACAAAGCCTATTGTGTAATCCTGGCTTGTATAAGCTGATGCCTGGTGGTGGCTGACAGGAGCCAGTCATCGAGATCTGGAAACACCTGGAATCCTTGACGTCTCAGGTGAGCCGTAACCACTGCCATGCATTTGGTGAACACTCTGGGGGCTGTAGTGAGACCAAAGGGCAGGGCTCTGAACTGAAGGTGACGGAACCCCAGCGGAGGCGGAGAAATCTCCTGGGCGTCTGTGAATTTTGATGTGATAGTCGCATCCTGAAGATCTATTGAGCACATCCAGTTGTCCTTCTGTAAGAAGGGCAGAATTGACTGAAGAGTGACCATTCGGAATCTTGTCTTCTTGACAGACTTGTTGAGTCTGCTGAGATCCAATATTGGTCTCCAGTCTCCCGTCTTTTTGGGGACCAAAAAGAACCTTGAGTAGATTCCGGGCTCTGAATGGTCTATTGTAACTGGCTGAATGGCTCTTTTTTGCAGTAGTTTTGCGATTTCTAACTCTGCAATGTCCCTTAGACCGGTTGGTACATCTGGAAGGGAATTTGAGGGGAAAGGACTTTCCTCGAAAGGAATTATGTAACCCTTGGATATGATCAACTGTACCCATCTGTCTTGGTGAGGGAATGCCAGGCTTCTGGGTACAGTGATAATCTTCCCGCGACTGCCTCCAAGGAGGGACAGCCGGGCAACACCTCAGGGATGCTGAAAGGGCTCGTCAGAGAGGCTCCCTGTTTCCCTGGTTCTTGGACCCCTCTGCCTCTAGAGCGCGTCTGTTATTATTACCCCTCTGCCTCTAGGGTAAACTGACCACGTGAATCTGGCGTGACTCCTTGGGATTTCGGAACCACATCTTCCCGCCCTTCTGTCTTTTGGGATAAGGCCTAGAAGGGGTGGAAAACGGACTCCAACAGCAGAAAGAGTCTTGCCGTCCTGCTCGCACCTGGTCAAGGTTTCCTTCACCTGAGGGCCAAACAAAGCTGACCCATCAAAGGGAGAATTTGTGAAGGGCCTTAAAGGGATCCATAAAATCACATAGCCGCATCCAGGCTTGGCGTCTAAGAGCCACACCTGTGCCTGCGGCTCTACTGCTCCATCCAGCATAAGATATTAGCATGGAGGAGTTAACAACGGAATTGAGGGTTCCTAGCTCTTGAAGCAATCTTATCTTGAGCTCCTGCAGCTGTAGGATCCTGAACTACTTCTCCCAGCTCCTTCAGGATATCCCTTTGGAGTCTGGTGAAGTGACATAGGTAATTCAGCGAGCATAGCAAAGGTCGCTGAGGAAAACATCCGCTTACGTACCTATCCATGGTCCTAGAGTCCTTATTAGGAGGATGGACGGGCGGAAGGATCTGCAAGTTCCTTTTGGTGGCCGCAGCCACCATGGCATCAGCGGGGACACCCTTGGTAAGGAATTGTTTGTCACTGGGGCAGTGATAAATTTAGAAGGCCTCCTAGGGACTGGCTCTACAGTGTCAGGAGCTGCCCTTTTCGTGCAATAACCTGCATAAGGGGTGAAGGCAGAGACACCCAGGAGGTGGAGGGCCGAGATCCAAGCCTCTAGGTATACTGACTCATCCTCAGAGGGATTGTTGGTGGGCCAGTTTCCCTCTGTTTCAGAAGTTCTAGGATGTCTGAGAAGGAGACATCCTCAGAGGGGATCTAGGGATCCCTCTGACTCATCAAAGTCAGTATCAGTGACAGACTCGGGGAGTCTACATGCTTCCTCTTACAAGTCCTCTTCCTAGGAGGATCTCCCGAAACATCAGGAGAATCCTCGGAGGAAATTCCCAATGGGGAAACCTGAGGGGAGGATCTCTGGGTCCTGTAGCAAGAGTAGTGGCAGAGATGTCAACAGGTACTATAGAGGGAGGAGCTACGGGTACAGACTGCTGACTGATACCAGTGGCCAGTACACTCTTCATCACCTCGAATGCTCCCTCCCAGACAGGTCCGAGAGAACCCTCCGAAGAGCTAGGAACTCCAGGGACCACTGAAGGAAGTCTCCGAGGCAGATGTCGGAGCTGAGCTCACCAAGGCCGAGGCTCCAAGGGGAAAGCGGGTTCGGACAAGGGTCCGATGCCACTCACCCTGGAGGAGACCATGGAAGCCGACCACGAATCCCTCTAAGGAAGGTCTCGAAGAGGAGATAAGAGTAGAGGCTGAAGGAACAGAAGGGGGTATCCGTCCTCCAGCCGTAGCAGTAACCATGCCGAAGACTCCAACTCAAGCTCTGGGATAGAGTTGAAGGAGGAACTGTAACGGGGTGTGGACCCACAGTCGTCTGCTGAGACGGACTGTGTAACATTTGGGCCAGTACCTGTGACTTGAGTAATCTACTGACCACTCTCTAGGTCATGATCTGACAACCTGGTTGACCTTGAAGATCGGCTCCCATTGCTCCCTTTCAATAGAAGAGGTGAAGCGGGCGAAAGTATCGCTCCAGGGAAGGAGACCGCGACCTCTCCCTGGAATGAGCCAGGGGAGCCGATACAATAGATCCTGTCGGGCCGACTTCGGAGCCGACAGAAAGCCTCGATGTATCGGCTCCAGCGGAGCCGATACAGCCACCAATAACGGTGTCGGAGCCGATCGGGCCGACACGATGCCTGTGCCACATGGGTGTCGGAACCGATCGGGCCGACATCGAAGTGGGCAATACAGATTCGGCACCGATCAAGCCAGAATCCGCTCCAGCGGGCGATCTCGACTCTCGAAGTCGGTGAGGCCGAGGCGCAGGCTTAGATACAGAAGCCTGGGCCTTGGTAGGTTTTGTTGATTTTGGTGGAGCCGACTTAGCCGGAGAGCCCTCCGGCAGAACCCCTAAGAATCAACTTATTACGTCTCCTGCAGGACTCTCTGGCTGAAGGTGACAAATAGCACAGGAGTCCTGCAGGTGAAGAGGGCCCAGACAATACAGGCAAGAAGTGTGACCGTCTGTCAGAGACATCTTCTGACAGCACGAGTCACACTTCTTAAAACCTGAAACCCTCTCCTTTGACATGGTGCCGAAAAACACACACACACCAGTCAAAATTAACTTAATAAAATACCAAGAGGTATTCTATAAAAACAACACACACCCTTACAGGGGATGGGATAGGGAAAAATTGACTAACAAAATTAAAGGAGACAGGAATTTCTGTCAGAAAGGGTAGAAAAATAAACTTAAACTATTAATAAAAGAGTTTTAGACTAAAAAAGGGGCTTGAAAATCACAACTGTGCCCAACTTACCCGGAGCTGGTAAAACGAAGCCCTCCCAAGCTTAAGCGAGATCTGGGTACTTACGCCTTGCATCATGGGATATGGGGCTGCCTCGAGCTGGTAAAGGAGTTCTCGAGCTAAAGCAAGTGCGAGTCGGGCCGAGGATCGGCTCGAACCCATCAAGCAAGAATGAAGGCGAGATTGACAACTTAACATCTAATCTTAAAAGGGTACCTTCTGTGACCTACTTTACAGAGGCACAGTAGGCTAATCTAATAGGGGGCGGAAGCCAATACACTCTGTCTATGCTTATCAATGCCCTAAGGCAGATAGCCTAGTATCTACCTATGAACCTATAATGAAAAATAAAAAACTTCTGTGGATAGGAAGAAAAGTCACACTGAGTCCAAACTGTAGTTTAGCGCTTTCATCCTTTTATTGGTGTAAAGAACTTCATCAGAACTATTTACAAATGTGCAAGACTTGTGCTTAAATACTTTTTCTACATGTAAAATACTGCAGATATATTTTGGCCAATGACTGCTCTTAGGGTAAAAGAGTTGACACTTTTTAAAAGAAGCATTAGTATAACAGAGAGGCAATAATTAGTATGCATGAGTTGTGTCACACTGCAGATACTTATTAACCAATGACAGCTTCCTGGATTTAGAATGACTCACTCCTGAAACTTGAGCTGGTGCAGCTGAATTTACAGTATCTAATGGTGTGTCTCTGTGGGGGTAGTTACACTAGCCATCTCAGAGCACACTTTACATTTAAGTTTTCATTGAGACCTGGGGTGGTCTCTGCATTTAATAGTAGTTGCCAACATAATTCTTTGAGTTCTAACAATGTTTCACAGTCACCATAAAATTGATCTACTTGCTCTAAAATAAAGAATTTAAAACCGGTAAAGTTTACACATATAGAGCTGTGCCTGCCCAGAGCATTGCTATTATCTTTATTCCTTATGGCTGCTAAATGCTCTTTGATGCGGTCAGAAAGTTTTCTGATTGTTTTTCCTACATAAAAGGACTGGCAGGAGTTGCATGTTCGTGCGTAGACTACAAACATGCTGTGGCAGTCATATATATATATGTATGTATATATATATATATATATATATATATATATATATATATATATATATACATATGGATGTATGTATGTATATATATATATATATATATATATATATATGGATGTATGTATATGGATGTATGTATATATATATATATATATATATATATATATATGTATGTATATGTATATATATATATATATATATATATATATATATATATATATCATCATCATTCTCTTCGGCTTTTCTCGTTAGAATTAAGCCACAGCAGATCATCTCTTTCCATTTCTTCCTATCCTCTGCATCTTGCTCTGTCACACCAACCGCCTGCATGTCCTCTCACCACGTCCATAAACCTTATCTTAGGCCTTCCTCTATTCCTCTTACCTTGCAGTTCCATCCTTAGCATCTTTTTCCCAATATACCCATCATCCCTCCTCAGCACATGTCCAAACCAATGCAATCTCGTCTCTCTTGCTTTGTCTCCAAACTGTCCAACATGAGCTGACCCTCTAATATACTGATTCCTAATCCTATCCATCCTAGTCACACCGATTGCAAATCTTAACATCTTTAACTCTGCCACATCCAGCTCTGACTACTGCCTTTTTGTCAATGCCACTGTCTCCAACCCATATAACATAGCTGGTCTCACTACCCTCTTGTAGACCTTCCCTTTCACTCTTACTGGTACCCGTCTGTCACAAATCACTCCCGACACTCTTCTCCACCCATTCCACCCTGCCTGTACTCTCTTCTTCACCTCTCTTCCACATTCACCATTACTCTGAACTGTTGATCCCAAGTACTTAAACTCGTCCACCTTTACCAACTCTACTCCCTGCATCCTCACCATTCCGCTACCCTCCCTCTCATTTACACACATATATTCTTTCTTAGCCCTGCTGACCTTCATTCCTCTGCTCTCTAGAGCATATATCCACCTCTCCAGAGTCTCCTCAACCTGATTCCCTACTCTCACTACAGATCACAATGTCATCTGCAAACATCATAGTCCACGGGGCCTCCTGTCTGATCTCATCTGTCAACCTTTCCATCACCACTGCAAATAAGAAAAGAGTCAGTGCTGATCCTTGATGTAATCCCACTTCCACCTTAAACGGATCTGTCACTCCCACTGCAGTCCTCACCACTGTCACACTACCCTCGTACATATCCTGTTCCACTCTTACGTACTTCTCTGCCATTCCCGACTTCATCATACAATACCACAACTCTTCTCTAGGCACCCTGTCATGTGCTTTCTCCAAGTCTACAAAGACACAATGCAACTCCTTCTGACCTTCTCTGTATTTCTCCAACAACACTCTCAAACATTGCATCTGTAGTGCTCTTTCCTGGCATGAAACCATACTGCTGATCACTAATCATCACCTCCCTTCTTAACCTTGCTTCCACTACTCTTTCCCATAACTTCAAGCTGTGACTAATCAGTTTTATCCCTCTGTAGTTACTGCAGCTCTGCACATCACCCTTATTCTTAAAGATAGGTACCAAAACACTTTTTCTCCACTCCTCAGGCATCCTTTGACTTTCCAAAATTTCATTAAACAATCTAGTTAGAAATTCCACTGCCATTTCTCCTAAGCACCTCCATGCTTCCATTGGTATGTCATCTGGGCCAACAGCCTTTCCATTCTTCATCCTCTTCATAGCTGCCCTTACTTCCTCCTTGCTAATCTATTTCACTTCCTGATTCACTATCATTCAACCTTCTCTCTCTCTCATTCTCTTCATTCATCAGCCTCTCGAAATACTCTTTCCATGTACTCAACACACTCTCCTCTCTTGTGAGTGCCTTTCCCTCAATATCCTTTATCACCCTTACTTGCTGCACATCTTTCCCAACTCTGTCCCTCTGTCTAGCTAATCGGTACAGGTCCTTTTCTCCCTCTTTAGTGTCCAATCTCTCGTACAACTCTCCATATGCCTTATATATATGTATGTATATGTGTGTATATGTATATATATATATATATATATATATATATATATATATATGTGTGTGTGTGTATATGTATATATATATATATATATATATATATATATGTATATGTATATATATATATATATATATATATATATATATCTATGTATATATATGTAGATACATATGTATGTATATGTATATATATATATATATATGTGTGTGTGTGTATATGTGTGTATATATATATATATATATATATGTGTGTGTATATGTGTATATATATATATATATATATATATATATATATATGTGTGTGTGTATATGTAATAACAAATCCAATAACTTGAGGTTGCATAACCCTCCGGTAACTGTTTATTCTGACTCAGTTATTGAAGATGAACCGGCTGTGAGGAGAAGCGAACGTTTGCAGAACCGTAATAAGGCTAACAACCAAAACGGGCAGTTTAAACAACCTTAACAACACCATCAGGTATTTCACTATGGTGTACGGCAGGGAGCTATACCCAAACAAAAGAACAATGTGTACTACAACAGAATGAGAGCACAGAAACCCAGGTGAACTATAAAGTGACACACCTTCACGATTTAGAGACTGATTGTCTGTTCATTACACAAAATTTTGGGGACATTATTACACCAGTTATTGATGGACACAATTTTGTGATAGATGATGATATTATTGTACACCAATTTGAGGCTGGTACTACTGCACCATTAGTTGATGACAATACTGAAGTTATAGTGGATGAGAACTTTGTTTACTATAATGTTGACCAACATGAGGCTGACCTAGTTAAACCTGTGATTAGGGTTAACAGTACTGGTGATTTTAAGATCTATAACTTTTCTTCAGTGACTGTCCCTAATGAGTTGGTTGAATTACTGTCTAAGGGGTATACGTACGTTCCTAAAAACAACTTGGATTTAGTTAGTACGACCCTGGACATTAAACTTTACACTCGAAAATTGAATTTTAATTTGATGCTTGGCGGGTATGAGGGAAATAGTACCACTTTAGATCCTTTTCGTATTCCCAGTACATTTAACCCGCCTTTGCACCCATTAATTCAACTTTTCGAAACTATGTGTGAGTTAGATTTGAGACACAATGTAAAGCATTTGACTAACATTGATAACTTTTATGTGAGGAATAAAGAGAACGAACTTATAGAGTTTGTCCGACTTCATAATCTACGTATTTGTAAACCCGATAAAGGGGGAGGAGCTGTAATATTTGACCAGGATGACTACTTTAGTAGGATGACTGATTTGGTTAATAATGCGGCTTATGAGGTTAGTTCTAGATCTGAGACGAATAGGGCATATTCTACCATTAAGAGTAGTATTGAAGATATGTTTATTGAAGGTAGACTACATGAAGAACAATATAATTACATGTTAGTTTCATATCCTAGATATCCTAGGTTATTTGGTATACCCAAAATCCACAAGAACATCAACCACCCCCCTATGCGACCACTTGTAGATAGTCGAGGTTCACCAACTTACACTTGTGCTAAATTAGTCGATTCTATCCTGAAAAAATATCTTAAGGATGAAGAGCACATTTGTAAAGATTCATGGTCATTTTTAGCCAAAATTGACACACTAGATTATGACACCAATTGTAACTTTTTAACAGTTGATGTCAAGGACTTGTACACCTGTATACCTCACGACATAGCTACAGAGTGGGTGGCTACTACTCTTAAGAGGAAAAATGCTTCCATTGTGGAAACTTCTTTAGTGACTGAATTGCTTGAAATTATCTTATATAACAACTATTTCACTTTAGGAGACAACTTCTACTTACAAAAGGTAGGGGTGGCAATGGGCTCCCCCTGTGGGGCTAGTATAGCTAACACAGTGATGGCACTTTGGGAAAGAGAACATGTTTTTAATAACAGTTTCTTGAATGAGAAAATTTGTTTTTATACCAGATACCTAGACGATATATTTATACTACTTAAAGGTGATGAAACTTTAAGTCAAAATATTATTGAGATATTCAATGCTTCTACAACTTTTTTGAATTTTACATCGACCTTTAGTACAAGTGCTGTTGCATATTTGGATATATGGTTGGAGAAGAAAGACGAATTAAAAGCATTTGTAGCTACTATCCATAGAAAAATTACATATTCTAACTCACTCTTACATTTTACTAGTTGTCACCCTAACTTTCAAAAGAGATCGGTTGTTAAGGGACAACTTGTGAGAGCTGCCCGAATTGTAAGTTTGGATACTGACTTCAAAACTGAATGTGAACATTTAAAATCTATGTTCACACTCAGGGGGTATCCACTTCCCCTTTTGGAAGCACTCATAAAAGAAGTTACTTTTAAAAGACAGACAGGAGTTTATAAACCTATTTTGAGTGTACACATTGACACACCAACTATTAGGGAAGAAACAAATTTGAGTTTTTCTTATAATACACCTAGTGACTCTTTGAATTGCAATATTAAAGTGGATAAGGAAAACTATCCCAGACTAATTTTAACTTTTAACATTAACAGTTATGTCACTGTGGACATTATAAAAAAGAACTGGGATATTTTCAAAACTAATTCTTTACTGTACAATAAGTTGGGACCCCGTCTTGAAATTGCATTTAGGCGAGGTAGAAATTTGAAGAACTTATTAGAACAACCTCCTGTTAGTTTTGTAAGAACTCCTGGTACATTTAAATGTCAGAGCTGCAATAGGTGCAATTGTATTCTTGAAACAAACAAATTCAAAATTAATGGTAAAACTTATAACTTAAAACACAGAACAAATTGTAATTCCCGTATGGTTGTTTACCTAGCACTTTGTCAACAATGTCCCGGGTTCTACGTTGGAAAAACCGAACGTAGACTCCGGGACCGAATTTACGAACATCTTTATGCAATAAAAAGAGCAAAACAAGAAAATGCGTTAGCAAAACATATTTCATTATTTAAAGATCATCAGTTTAAATTTTTAATTATTGACCAAATTCTTGATAAACATCAGGGTGCCCCTTTACACCTGTTATTAGAAGAGAAAGAATTAAAATGGCAGATTAAACTGAACTCTTACTCATTTCCAGGTCTCAATGACCTGTGTTCAATTAGCTGTGTGTTGAAGTTGAAAAGTATAAGAAGGTAATGTTACTATGTTAGGTAGTGTCAGATACTTAATTTCATAGTTATTTTTTATTTTTAATTACTTGTGTTTGTAGAGCTAAAGCTTAGTGTAAAGAGCATTTTAAACACATTTGTGTATTTTAAGAGTCCATTTTGTTGTTTCTATGTTTATGTGAGTATGCCTTTAAAAGTTGAATTGAAACGATTGCATTGGATTATTGTCAGCTGTTAACATACACTATTGGGTTACTTAAGCTGTTCGAATGAAGTATTTTGTGAAGTTCTGAGGAAGTCTACTGATTAAGTAGACGAAAAGCGCTTTAACTTGACTGTAACGTGATTAAAAGTGTTCGTGAATTTTAACCAGTTGGATTTACTTTGTGATTACTGCAGAACTCTGCTCTGGTGCTTTATTCAGTGATCTTAAGGACTATGTGAAGGTGGCAGCCATTCAGTATGCAAAAAGTAGTTACATTTTTTAGTAGTGGTCAGGGACGCACATAGAGCAAAAGGAAGAAAACTGTCCGTTTTGAAAAAGTCTGGGAACATGATTAAATCATCAGGTGAGGATTCTTCCTCTGCTATAGAGACAGACACTGAGAGTGTACAGACCTCACCAGCAGCTAGGAAAAGAAATTTCAACCCTTTGAGTCTTGAGAGCTGGCTGAAAACATAAAAGGAACACCATTGTTAGAAACGGTTTACTATTGAAATGTCGATCCCGACATGTGTGACTCGTCTTGCACGAACGCGGAACTGCGATCGCCACTACACCGACTCTCAGATGTGCGAACGGCAAAACCTCGCCCCTATCCAACCCATGGTAGCATGGGTGTTTTTTGGGGAAGC
>NC_056750.1:359803151-359837799 GCF_019279795.1 Protopterus annectens | reverse complement strand
TTTTTTTAAAAATAATGAAAAAACAATTTTTGGAAATTTTAAAAAAAAAAAAAAAAAAAGGGGGCCCTTTTGGTCCCTTTTTTTTACAGGAACAGACAGTTCATCACAAAACCTACCAAAGCCACCTTAGCAAGGACTCATCTCTTATCCATTCTCCTTTATGCCTCCCCCATCTTAACTATCCTTCGCCAAACCGAACTAAGCAAAATGGAATCCGGCTACAAGATTGCTAAATTTGCTACTGATGCGTCTCATAGATCCCATCACTGTCTAGCCCTCAAGCAACTTAATTGGCTTGAGTTACCTCAACTACTCCTACTCAACCAAATCTCAATAGCTCACAAGCTCTACTACCTTCCTGACAAAACCCCAGCATAATCTAATTCACCCCTCTACCACCACTAGAACCTTAAGATATAGTTATCAGAACCACCTAAATGTCATCAAACATAAAAATGATGCTGGTAAATCCCTCTTTGCCTGCTCCATTGCCAGAACCTGGAATTCACTCCCAAACCACTTAACTACCACCCAATTTAAAAACCTGCTCAAAACCCACTACTTAAATAACTGGCATTGTTCATACTTGCCTCCTCCAGAGATTAGAAAGCCATCCCACTGCACACTGTTACTAGGATTCTGCTAAGGATCAAATGGTTGCTCCCCACATCCCATTTGTTAATGATAAAAAAGTAACTTAATTCTCATGTATACACACATATATATATATATATATATATATATATATATATATATATATATATATATATATATATATGGATAGGGCTTTCTATCAAATATTTAGATATGGTCTAACTGGATATATGTCCATTTTCAGTAGAGGCTCTTGGAGAAAAGCTCCAAGCATAGGCAGTGACAAAGCATACAATATATATCAATCACAAAATGAGTTATAGTACATTGTTTAAATTGTAGAGTGCGATAAACTTGTACAGAGTTCTTTCAGGTGTGTTTAAGCCAAGATCAAATATAGATAAACAAACAAACAACATTTGAGAGCTAAAAAAAATATATGGAGATTCCAAAATATTAAAATTGTGTATATATATATATATATATATATATATATATATATTTTTTATTGGAAGAAATCTTTATTTCAGGTAGGCAACATAGAACAGTGGAGTAGAGAAGGACAGGGAGAGCAAGAAGAGGAAATGAGATATCAGTCAGGGTTAGAGCAGAGACAGAGCCAGTGAGTTTTAAGATATTCTTTAAGATGTTTTTAAAAGCAGTGTGGAAGCAAGAGGGTGAAAATTCACTTGGGAAGCTGGTTCAGGTTTTTCCCACTGTGTTGATGAAGAAGGCTGAGTCCCCAGCTTTTGTTGTTGTTGGATTTAATAGTGGAAACTAGAAGCTTATTAGCTGGCGTAGTGTTGCAAAAGATTTTTATAGGGGGTAATCAGGTTAGTGAGGATAGGGTATTATTAGGGTGGTAAAAGGATCTTTGGGTGATAAAGTTGTTGACAAATTAGTTTGGTTCTGCAGTTCTAACCATCCCAGTTGTTTTAGAGTTGTGACAATTGGTGGTGAGTTTTAAAGGGAATTGTCAGTGGCAAATCGGGGCTATGTTATTTGTAACTGGTTGAAAGTTTGGAAAGGTTGTTTTAGAAGATTGGTATATATTGCAGAAGAGCATCAAGAATTGCAGAATTGCAGAGATCCAATTGGGTCTGGGCAATAGTGGTTCTGGCTATAGGGGTAAGGAAGGGTTTGATTCTATAAAGGGTGCCTAGTTTTGTGTTGACAGACTTTATAGTAGTATTAATGTGGTCATCACAGCTAAGGTTGTTGTCAATTGTTATTCCCAGGAGACGAGTAGTAGTGTCAGGGGATATATTAGTTCTATTGTTAGAGGTTACTGTGAAGTGAAGTTGTGATGCCTTTTGCGCAGGAGCAAACAGCAATAATTTTTTGGGGGGGTTCAGCAGGAGGCAGTGTTGCGTGAACCAATTTTCAACAGTGTTAAATACTGACTGGGTGAGGGTCTGGAGTGAGGTAATGGACTTGGCTGAACATATTAAAGTAGAGTAATCTGCATATTGTATGCAGGTGGCTTGAGGAATTTTTGCATGTAGATCATTAATAAACAGTGAAGAAAGAAGCCGGGCCTAAAATGAGAGCCTTGTGGAACTCCTATGTTCACAGGGGAGGAGTGTAGAAAGATTTTTATCCCAAAGCACTGCTTGCCTGTCTGTTTTCTAAATAAGATTTAAAGCCAACATACTGCTTGTGGGTCCAGTGACTGGGCTTTTTAGTACATCAATAAGCATGTGATGGTTAACCATATCAAAACTTTTGAAAGGTCAATGAATAGTGCTGAGAAGAGAGTTATTATTCTGATTTTTGTTTATACAGTCAGAAAGGATAGCAGGGCAGTTGTTGTGCTCTGGAGATGGTCTAAAAGCCATGCTGGCAGTTGGCAAGTAGAATTATTCTGGAGAAGGTGGTCAAGCAGTTGTCTGTGGATGCATTTTTTCCATTATTTTAGCTATTGGAGAGTAGAGTAGGCGATTAGACCGAAGATTGGAAAGCTCAGTGGAGATACCCCACCGCTTATGTAGTGGGATGATATGGGGAGACTTTCCATGTGGGAGGAGGATTGTGCTTTCAAAAATTGTTGTTCTATTTATAAGGATGGAGATGGGATAGGCAATGGCTTTAGCTGTGGTTGTAGGTATTCAGCTGGAAGACAGTCAGCAGAAGGGGTGCATGGTTTGAGTTTTTGAAGGAGGATGCAAATGAGGGATGTAGGTACAGGTTGTATATGAAAGGTTGGAGCTGGACTATTCATGGTGTTTGATGGGGAGGTGGTAGTAGGTGGTAATGTATAAGCTAGGGTTTGAATGGCTTCAGTAAAATAGTTATTAAAGGCATTGGGAATTTGATTAGAGTTATTATGGTTGAAGCCTGATGGTGCAGGAGTTTTAGAATGGCCTGGCTGAAGTAGTTTGTTGATGCTTGACCAGAACTTTTGTGGTTTTTGTTGGTGGGTTTGTTGGAGGTGAAGGTAGTAGTTAGTAGTTTTTTTTTGTCTTGTAGAATGTCTTTTTTGGCGGCATTTCTTAACTGTTTAAAATAAAGGTGATCTGATGGACTTTTAGAGGCTCTCCATTTGGACCACATTTTATTTCTTAAGAGGATTTTTGCCCTGGTTGTTTTGTGAGCCATGCGGCAATTTTGGTACTTTTTCGGGAAGAGTGATAGGGGGCATGGTAATCTAGGATTTGTTGGAATTTAATATTAAAGTAGGTTACTGCATCATCAAGTTGAAGATGAATCAGTGGTGACCAGTCACATGCTTTCAGTTCATTTTGGAAGGTTTCTGGTTTGAATTTTTTTTTAGAACGGGAGGTTTTAAAAATATTAGTATTAGAGCTATGAACTCTTTGTTTAATAATATAGGTTAGAGCATGGTCACTGATATCGTTTGGAAGGGTTCCTGGTTTATAAGTATCAAGATGGCTGTTTAGAAGGATAGAGTCTAGGGTGGTTTCCTTGCTTCTTGGTTTATGGATTCTAGTAGGTGTGGTTATTAATTGTGAGAATCCGTAAAGATTTATATGATTGATAGGATTAGGGGAGCTACAGGTTGCCCAGTCTATATTAAAGTCACCTAGCACAATGGTTTCCTGAGGTAGGTGAGTAGAGAGGCAGCTAAGTATGTTTTCAAGAGTACTGATATTGTTTCCAGGGGGAAGATAGGAACAAATTAGATAGCTTTGGAGTTGTTGATTTAAAGTTTAGCAGTAAGGATTTCTGCATTAGTATTTGAGGGCAGGAGCGCATTGAAGAGTGAAACTTGGAGTTCTGATTTATACAAAATGGCTACACCTCCACCCTTTTTGGTTTTGCGGTCACATCTCAGAATGTTATACCCAGGAGGGGTAATTTCATGGTCCTGAGCTGAGGGCTTTAGCCATGTCTCTGTAATACAGAGAATATCGAATGCATGCACTTCTAAGAGTGCATGTAGGTGGGTAATTTTATTGTTAACACTACGGATGTTGAGGTGAGCTATCAAGAGGGAGTTAGGTGGTCTATCTATCCTCATTAGTATGTATGACATTATGTTTTCTTATATGTTACTATATTGTCTGTTTTGAACTGTACTGGTATTTGGAGATTTTCTCCCTGGGCCTCCACTGAAAATGGACCTGTGTCCAGTCGGACTTTCCCGGCAAACAAATGTAAAATAAAATAAATAAAAATAAAAAAAAAATCTGAAGACAATATGCACAATATCTGCAGAAGTGAAAGCCAACTGAATAATTCCACACAAAAGAAAACTATTACTAATATAAAGGTTTCTGGTCAGCTGTCCAATACGGAATGGCTGGCAAACAATGGTAACAGGGGTATAATTACTAGACATGCAGTCCTGGAGACCTTTAATGAGCCTAGCCCAAATTCCAATTGCTTAAAAGCACTGTCCGGTTAAGTCGCTTGTTTTATATCACATAGTAGGTAAATGAAAGTAGAAAGATTCAAATCCTGCATCCTTGGCACAGGGACAGTTCATTAACAAGTTGGAGCTTTATTGTTCTGTACCAACTGCCACAGTAGCAGTCTTTAACTAAATATAGAAATTCTTGCAATCTTGTCTTGTAGAGAAGACTGCTTCAAAGTAATATGCAACACTGACTACATAGATTCATAGGTGTTTACTAGGCTAACAACCATGAGGGCCTTTTTAAGCCTAGCCATGCATCCTAAATCTCTGACAAGTTCTGCTACCCTTGATTAAGTGTAATCAGGGGCTTGGGAGCTGAAACATTTACAAGCAGGAGCCTGGGAGGTGAACCATTTATAGGCCACCTGTGTCTGTTAGAGACATGTGTCAAACCAGGGATGAATTTCCTGTTCCCCATTCAGTTGTTTAAGTTACACTTGAATAGATTTAGGGAGGAGCGCTGCTTCACATGGATGGGAAGCCTGTTCCAGAGAAGGGGAAGTCTCTGGGATACATACCTGTCTGTCTAGCAGGTCCTATTTATATCACAGGCTAGGTTTAAGTCTTTAGCATGGGTAATTCTGGTACTGCTTGTTTTGCAGATATGCAGGTCCGTCAGAGTGGAGTCTGATAATGCCTTGCATGTCAGGCATAGCTCTCCCTTCAAAAGCTTGTAGGAGACAGAATACAGGGATAGGACCTTTAGGCAGTCTGCATAGAACATATTACTTACACCGTGTATTCCTTTACTGAGAAACCTCTGTGGATGTTCCAGTTGTTGGACATGACTGGTTAAGTACTTACTAAGGGACACTGTACTTGATAGGTCTGATGAATGCTGAATATAGAGGAATAATGACTTCCTTAGACCTAGATGCTATAACTTTGTTTATAATTTGCACAACATAGAATGATTTCCTCACTACTATGGACACATGATGATCAAAGGATAGATTACTGTCTGTGTGTGTCCCCAAGTTCCTGATTACTGGATCAGCTCTTAGGGGTCTGTTGTCAATATAATAGTTACCAGAGGTAGATGACTTCCGGAAGGACACTATTATGCATTTCTGGGCCTTTAATTGTAGTCCTTGGCTCTGGCACCATTTGTTTGTCTGTGTCAGCCCTACCTGGAGAACATTTGTGTCAGTGGATGATTTATTGACAGCTCCTAATTTGCAATCATCTGAAAATTTTGTCAGTCAGAGGCCATTGATGTTGGCCTTGACTTCATATAAGTAAATGCCAAAAAGAAATGATACCACGACTTATTCCTTGAGGGACTCCACTTGTGACCGGCCTCTTTGTAGAGGTGGACTCCACAATTCTAACTTACTTGGTTGGTACTGGTTGTAACCAGCTGGTTATCCACTGGGTAGCATAATGGTTTGTGCTTTACCTTTTAAGTTTGTCAACAATCCCTGAGTGGTGGTGTCTGGAGGATTCCTATGTCATTATTGATCATTTCCATTATAATTCTTTCCATGACTTTGCATATGAGACTAGTGAAACTTATGGGTTTATAGTTTCCAGGGTTTGTAGATGATCCACACTTGAGCAGAGGGGTGACTGTTGCTGTTCTCAATTCATGAGGCATGAAGCCTATTTGGACCTGATAGATCATGTTTTATACTGTTTAGAAGGCATCCTGGGATATCGTCTGGGCCCATTGATGCAATATTCAGGGCCGAGCATTAAGGACCTGTTCCCTAGTGATAGCAGGGATGGTATTTACTGAGGGAAGGTTGATGTGGAGAGAGTGGTAATGTTGGAGCTGAATTTGTCAGCAAGTAGGTTTGCTATATCTTCTGGCTCAGCATTATTGGCTCTATTTACAATGAGCTTTGCACATAGTTGTATATTGCCTTTGAGGTTGCGGACATAGCTAAAGAAAGCCTTGTGGTTATCCTTGGCCTGGGAGGCCATATTTACCTGAAATCTGGCTTTGGTAGACTTTACTTGTCCTCTTAGTTGTTTGTTTAGTTTAATGCGCTTGCTTTTTTCCTGCTGGGTGCTGCACCTCCTAATTTTAGCCATGATTTTCTACCTTCTTATATACAGCCTATTGATATTATGATTCAACAAAGGAGGCTTGCTTTTTGAGTTAGTTCTGTACTTCTTCCTGGTGGATACACCTACCTCTGTACAGCTGTTAACATGCTTGTACAGAGTTTCTGTGACCAGTTCTGCATATATAACAGTGTTCTCAGGGTTTATGGGAGCTTGAAATTTTGCCAGGTTATCACTTAACAGTAGGAAGTTTGCCTTTAAGTAGTTCCTAAATATTCCAGGGTTAGATGGGGTTCCAGGTTTAAGTTTTACTTCAAAGGAGACAGTTTTGTGGTCTGACCTTGCCAGAGAAGACATTACACTAGGTTGTTTGCAACACTGTCTCATATTAGTGAGGACCAGATCCAGTATGGTTGCACTCCTTGTTGGTATATTGACAAACTAGTCCAGGGAGTTTGTGTTTACACAATACGTGTATCTGTGTGCCTGTATGTTTGGTGTTGTATATGATTTCCAGTTAATAGTGGGGTAATTAAAGTCAACCATGAATATGGTATTGGGTTAGATGGATAGTGTTTTCAATAAGTTTAAATACATGGTATGGGTTTCCTGGATCATAGAAGGGGAACCTATAGCTTGCATGCATGCAAATGGTATTGGATTTTGCCTATGGTTATATCAACATGGAGAAGCTCAAGTGCATTGTCCTGTTTGATGAGCATTGAGGTTTAATTACTTTTAATGTAAATTGAGACATCTCCTCCTCTAATCCCTGTCTGTGTAGTAGCTGGTCTAAATGTGTGGAAGATATTATAACCTTGCACTATATGTGTGCTCTCCACAGTTTAAACCATGTCTCAGTATGACTCCACAGACATCAGCATTCTCTAAGGTGAAGAGAGCTTCTAGGGAGTGGAGTTGTTTTGTTTAGACTCCTACCACTGAGCAGTGACACCATAATATTTTCTTGGGTTTGATTTGCTATGTCAGAAGTACTTTTAGTTTGACATTGCCTCAAAAAGGCACTATGGGGAGGACAATTTATTTTAGCTAATATTCAAGAGCCTAGAGGGGAGAGGTGCAGACCATCCCTGGCAAAGCTGTGTGGTCTTTTGACCATCTCCTTCCATGCTGACAAATTTTGCACACCCTTAGAATGACACCAGAAACAAAGCCAGTTATTAAAGTCAGTCATCTTTTGCTTATATTATGGCATCATCCTTAGAGAAGGTAAAATGCTGCTCAGAGCTAGGCTCATACCAGCCTGGGTCATACACTCTGAGAGCTGCATGATGTCTATCTTCATATAGTGTAGGGAGGTACACCTCAGAACCAACACATTATGCTATCAGAAGTACAGTAGTCCATAAAAGAACGCCTTGGTGATTAGTGAACAAGTTTTTAATTACAAACACATCCAAATTGAGCGCTTTCATCTTATTCCAAGTAAGGCTTCATCGGGGAAAGTGTTCCACCCAAAACTAGCAGTTAATCTCAGGATATTACTTGAAAATTTTTATGAACGGAGTAGAAGTAAATATGTGTCAGAAGCTAAGGCTTTTGAGAAACATGTTTCATTCAGGGAACATTTTCTTAGGCTGACTAAGGAATTAGTAAGTGTTGAAAAAGAGTTAAAAGAATGTAAAATTAGAAAATTCAACAGGGATCTTAAGGACTATGTGAAGGGGGCAGCCATTCAGTATGCAAAAAGTAGTTACATTTTCTAGTAGTGGTCAGGGACGCACATAGAGCAAAAGGAAGAAAACTGTCCGTTTTGAAAAAGTCTGGGAACATGATTAAATCATCAGGTGAGGATTCTTCCTCTGCTATAGAGACAGACACTGAGAGTGTACAGACCTCACCAGCAGCTAGGAAAAGAAATTTCAACCCTTTGAGTCTTGAGAGCTGGCTGAAAACATAAAAGGAACACCATTGTTAGAAACACTAGTACATCTGTTAGTTCCAATTAGATAAGAATTTCTTGTGCCCAGTTAACAAATATTGAGGCGGATCTACTGAAAAACACTTGAATTTTGTACCCAGTTATTTTGTCTCTGAGGATGTTTTTGCTAATGTTATTGTTGCATTTTGCAAGCAGTTAAATCTTAAGCTATTTTTTCATAACGTCACAACTAAACACACGGTTAATAATGAATTTAGATTCAGACCATCCAACTCTATTCCTCCGGTGAACAAATATATCACCACCGTTCAACAACAAATATTAAAAGTGCATTTTAACTTTAGATCTAAATGATACTCTTAGAAATAATTTATGTAAGATCCAGCAAAAAGTTCTACATAGATTAAGAAAAAATAAAAAGGCGGTAATTAACAAGGCAGATAAGGGAGGTGCTGTGGTTGTTTGGCACTGGGCCATGTATTTGGTTGAAGCTCAGAAATAACTTTCTGATCACTGCTTTTATCAAAAGAAGGTATTAGATCCCACCCATCCATTTAAAATAGATATAGAAAAAATTTGGAATTAGCAGTAGAGGAAGAGATCAATGCTAAGGATAGAACTTTTCATTTGACAGTCCAGGCTCCTTGGTATTTGTACCTGCTACCTAAAATTCATAAAGGATTTACAAATCTACTAGGTAGACCAATTGTATCAGGTAGAGAACCATTATCTGACTATCTAACCAGATATTTAAATCCTTTGTTAAAGGGTGTGAGTTCCTGGTTTCAAGATACCAGTGAATTTTTAAATATTATACAAGATATGCAGTTGGAACATGGTTGGTGTATGTGTACGTTATACATATGTGCTCTTTACACTAACATGCTGCATTGCACTGGTTTGATGGCCTTAGAATATTGGCTTAACTGCATTCTTTTGTATAGCCCTGGATTCAACACTTTTTTTCTATGGCTGACTGAACATGTTTTGAGGAAAAATGTATTTTATTTTATTTTAATGGTGAATGTTGCCTACAGCTCAAAGATGCAATGATGGGTGGCTTCTTTTGCCCCCATCTTTGCAGATTTGTTCATGGAGGTTTGTAGAAGAGCATATCATATATGATTCTAATTATAACTTATTTTAGAGGCCATTGACATTTGGCAAAGGTACATGGATGATTGTTGGTTGGTCTGGAAGTCATATTTGATTTATTTGTCTGAGTTAGTGTAATATCTGAATGAGAGCAAATGGGGAACCACATTCACTGTGCAGCATAATATTAGCAATATTGCATTCCTTGATGTAGATATTAAGGTACAAGGGGACAGAACTTTAGAGAACAGTGTCCATCATAAATACCCACAATTTAACAATATCTTGCTTGCCCCAAGTTGTCACCTGGGGCACATCATTTGCAGTATACCCAAATCACAGTTTTTAAGGATACATAGAATTTGTTCAACTGATATAGAATTGGAGAAACACAAGTTTGATTTGAGGATACAAAAGAGGTAACGTTGCTAAGGCTTGTGACTTGATTAAACATTTGAGTAAAGCACAAGTTCTGTGCTGTCAGACTAACAAAGTTTCAGATAATGTATTGAGATTAAATACCAGTTTTGGGTGGAACACTCCCCTCTTTAGGAATATTATTTAGAGGCATTAGAAAATACTTTTGACAGAAAACACATTGAATGAAATTATTTCATCAAGTGGTTTGTTTTCTTATCAAAGAGGTAAATATGTCAGTAATATATTCAATCATTATAAAAATAAATCTTATGTATGTGAAGAACAACAAACTACCCTAGGTAGGGCGATTCTTAAAGGATGTCAATCGTGTGGGCATTGTTCAATGTGGAAATTTGTAGTTAATACTAAACAATTTATGATAAAAAATACCCCACATTTTTTGACATCCGTGTTTTTGGTAATTGTAGCTTTGACTGGGTTATTTATCTCACCACATGCACTTGATTTGCTTTTTACATTGGACAGGCATCACATCCATTTAGGACCTGAATTTCAGAACATATAAGTAATGTAAGAAGTAGATGTCTGTCCAATGCATTATTTCAACATACTTGAAGCACCCTGTTGCTTAATTTACATTTATTATTATTGATAGGGCATAATAGGGTCAACAAATTTGGGTGACATGATGTTTTAAATAAAACAAAAAAAAGCATGGATCATTAGGTTAGGTGGATTATTCTCACCTGGATTAAATTAACATTTGTAGACAACCAATGACAATTGGGCTAGTATTATTTAAAGGCGTACTGGAAAGACATTAAATTATAACAGTGATGAAGGCAGTTGCTGCCAAAACCAGTCTATTTGGCATCATCTCATGGATGAGAAGGAAATAAATTAAGTAAATGTATTTTTCACAAAACAACCATGATCTTGTTGTGTGCTAGCTCATTTTGATTTTGGATTTATAGCTTTTTGACCATTGCACCTTGCTGTACTTGCAGTGCTTTGCTCGTGAATTTCTACATTGCCTCAGGATGCCCATATCCACCAAGCTGGTAATGAAGATAGTAAGTTCATATCCATGGCAACATACTCTTTTTATTGATTAGACAGTTGTAGTGAGCTTGGATGGTACAGGCATGGTAGGTCTTTATTTTACATTTGTTGACCGGGATAGTCCGACTGGATGCATGTCCATTTTCAGCGGAGGCCCGGGGAGAAAAGGTCCAAGGGTAAGCAGATACAGCATTACATAATACCAGCATTACATATTACAAACAGACTATTTACAGAGATTACATAAGTAAGCAAGTTAAACAAGTTCCACGGGTTACAGTTAATCCTGAGCACAAGTCAGGATTAAATTAAATTACACAGTAAACTGGTTAACAGATTTTTACACATTCTAGAGAGTTAGCCAGGCTTGATACATTGACATAGCCAGTTAAGTGACAAATGTTGTTTGAGTCTAGTTTTAAATTGACCTAAGGTGGAACGTAAGGTAATATCAGCTGGAAGAGAGTTCCAGGATCTACTTACAGAGTTTGCAAAGAGAGAATCACCGGCTGTGTTATTAATTTTGCTAGTCTGAATTAGTAGTTTGTTAGAGGATCGAAGCAGTCTAGGATTGTTATAGGGGGTGATAATATTTTTAAGTGCAGGAGTATTGTCCGGATTATAGAGGATTTTATAGGCCATAATCAGTTGGTTATACTGGATTAGGCTGGGTAGTTCAAGCCACCCAAGCTGATTTAGATTGATGCAATGATGTGTCCTAAAAGGCAGCCCAGTGGCAAACCTGGCAATGTGATTGTAGCAAATTGAGAGTTTGTTAAGGACAGTCTTGTTTAAATTCGAGAGTAGAGGGGATGCATCCAGAAGGGTTGAAAGAAGGTGAGAGCAAGCTATGGCAATTTTAGCTGGAGGGGTTAAGAAGGCTTTTATTCTGTAAAGTGACCCTAGTTTTTTATTGATGGTTTTGATAGTTTGGTTAACATGTAGGTCAAATTTTAGATTATTGTCTATGATGACACCCAATAGTTTTGTAGATGGGTCAGGGGAGATTATTGTGCCATCATTTGATTTTATGGTAAAGGTGAAAGCGGTAGACCTACGTGTTGGTGAAAATAACAGCATTTTTTTTTTTTTGGGATTTAGGATCAGACTATGTTCAGAAAGCCAGTTTTCTATTGTATTAAAGGTGGTCTGGGTAGCTGACCATAACTCTACTGGAGATGTGGCTGAGCAAATCAGAGTAGAGTCATCAGCATATTGGATACAGCTGACTTTTGGGATGACAGTATAAAGGTCGTTAATGAAGATGAAGAACAGTAAGGGCCCTAGTATAGAGCCTTGTGGTACTCCAAGGGTGTTAGGTAGAAGGTTAGAGAATTTGTTCTGCCAGAGGACAGCCTGCTGTCGACCTTTCAGGTAGGATTGAAACCACTGGAGGGCTCCAGTATCTAGACAGAATGTTTGCAGGGTGTGGATTAAAAGTTGGTGATCAACCATATCGAATGCCTTGGAAAGATCCAAAAAGAGGGCTGAGGATATATAATTATTGTTGCGATTATGGTTTATGGTGTTAGTAAAGGCTAGGAGGGCTGAAGTAGTGCTGTGATGAGGAACAAAGCCATGCTGAGTGTCTGCCATAAGGTGATTTTGGATTAGGTGGGGCATGAGTTGTCTATGAATACATTTTTCCATAATCTTTGCAAGTGGAGAGAGTATAGCTATTGGCCTATAACTGGAGAATTCAGTAGAGCTGCCTCCTTTCTGAAGTGGGATGACATAGGATATTTTCCAGATGGTGGGAATTTTAGCTTCTACTATGGTTCAATTGATTAGTATTGAGACGGGGTAAGCAATAGCATCAGCTGATTTTTGTAGGTACTCGGCAGGGAGTTGATCAGCAGAAAGTGTAGTGGGTTTTAATTTTTTGATCAAGGTACGGATAAGTGAAGTGGCGTATGGTTGGAAGCTGAACGCGAGTAGGTTTCTAGGGGTGCTACTTTCAGGACCAGGGGAGCTAGGAGGTAGTTGGCTAGCTAGGGCTTGAATTGTCTCAGTAAAGAATTGGTTAAAACTATCAGAAACATCTTCAGCGGTTTTATCAATAGTAGTAGCAGGGATTGGGGTTGAAGTTTGTCCAGGATGTAGTAGATTATTTAAACCTGCCCAAAACTTCTGAGGGTTATTTTGATTTACTGTCTGTAAATTACAGTAGTATTGTTTTTTTGTCTTGTAAAATTGATTTTTTGGTTTCGTTCCTGGATTGCCTGTATTTAATGTGATCTTGAGGGTCTTTAGAAGAATGCCGTAAAGCCCATGCTTTGTTTCTAAGGGTAATTTTGAGATTAGACTCTATAGAAAGCCATGGTGCAGTTTTTGCCTTGGTTCTCTTTGAATGAACAGGTGCATGCAAATCAAGGATCTCAAGGAATTTGTTGTAAAGTATGCTACTGCTTCCTCTAAGGGGAGGTGTTTTAGAATAGACCAATTACATGAGTTTAGTTCTTGTTGAAATTTGGCAGGGTCAAAGTTTTTATTGTTTCTGACCTTATTGAATTAGGGTTGTTGGGAATTAATGGTTTTGTGCTTAATTACATATGTGAGAAGGTGATCGCTTAGGCCATTAAGGAGGGTACCAGAGGTGTACAGTTGGGGGTGACTGTTTATGAGTACCCAGTCAAGTATACTTTCTTTTTGGTTGGGTTTACCTATCCTGGTAGGGGGTGGATATGATTTGTGTAAATGCATGCAGGTTAATATGGGTGGTTGGGGATTCTGAGGAACAGGTGCCCCAGTCCATGTTAAAGTCTCCAAGTAGTAGGGTTTCTTGGGGATAGTGACATGATAGCCAGTGCAGGATATCTTCAAATGTAGATATATTGTTACCTGGGGGAATGTACATACAGAAGATATTAATGCATTTATTTTTATTAAGTTGCAATTTGGTGGCAAGAATCTCTGAGTTATTAATCTGAGGAGGTTGTATTACATCTATGGTGACATTCAACTCAGATTTATAGAGTACAGCTACCCCCCTTCCTCGAAGCACAATCCAGCCTGTGTATGTTGTACCCAGGTGGTAACACTTCATTGTCTTTAGTGTTAGGTTTTAACCAGGTTTCAGATAAACAGAGAATCTCAGGGGAGTGGACATCCAGAAGTGCATGCAATTCATGTACCTTGTTATTAATGCTTCTAATATTGAGATGACAGACTACGAGAGAGTTAGTTGGCCTATTAATTGTAGGTTTGTAGCTTAGATTGCAAGTAGAGGGGGTATGTGTACCTGAAGTAATTGGGCCAGGGTTGGGGTGAATATCACCACCAAGTATTAGGTTGAGTCTATACTTGGTGGTGAACTTCAGGAATTTGTTTATTAGTTTGTGGTAGTGTTTGGATATAGAGCTAATGTGCCTGGGGTTGAGATGTTGACAGACTGAACAAGATGTTGGATAAGATCTGGTACTGTAAGTATGGTTGAAGGTGGAAGGATTTACAGCTGGGGTGATAGTATGGCCTTTTGGGACCTGAAATCCCGTGAGAAACTGGTTTTCATACAAGGTAAGGAGGTATGGTGTGAATAAGAGGGGTAGTAAAGAGGAGTATATCATTATCTGTGATTCAGCTAGTGAGTTAAGGAACTGTTTTACCTGGTGATGCAACACCAGAAGATAGAGTGGTGAGGTAAAGGTACTGGAAGGGGGATGGGAGAATGCCAGATGAAAGCTAATAGGTGCTATTAAAATGTAGGTAGTAGAATGGGGGTGGGTGGAATTATCCCAGATGAAAGTAGATAGGATCTAGAAAGTGGGGGAGTGGCTATAGTACTATAAATTTAGAGGTACTGGGGCGGGAGGGAATTGGGGGCAGGAGGAAGCGAAGAGAGCCGAGCATAGCGAGCGACGTGAGCTATTGCAGTTTACAAGGTTTCCTAAGGTGTCCTAAAGCTGTAAGGTAAGTATTACAGCTCTTAATGTAAGAGTCAATTTACTTCAGTTACAGGGGAAGGAGGCAACCACTCAAGTAGAAACAAAGAGCCCTATGGCTGACCAATATGGTGACCTGCTTAATTACAAAGCACTGTAAGTGAAAGCTTAACAAATGCTTTTTGTGTGTGCAACCTACTCTGTTTAAATGTTGAGAGAAACTGATTGCAGTCCTGTAGACACTGTTTTGTAGGGAACTGTAGAGTTCAATCTGTTTAAATGTTGAGAGAAACTGATTGCAGTCCTGTAGAGACAGTTTTGTAGGGAACTGTAGAGTTCAATCTGTTTAAATGTTGAGGGAAACTGATTGCAGTCCTGTAGACACCGTTTTGTAGGGAACTGTAGAGTTCAATCTGTATAAATGTTGAGAGAAACTGATTGCAGTCCTGTAGACACCGTTTTGTAGGGAACTGAAGAGTTCAATCTGTTTAAATGTTGAGAGAAACTGATTGCAGTCCTGTAGACACCGTTTTTAGGGAACTGTAGAGTTCAATCTGTTTAAATGTTGAGAGAAACTGATTGCAGTCCTGTAGACACCGTTTTGTAGGGAACTGTAGAGTTCAATCTGTTTAAATGTTGAGAGAAACTGATTGCAGTCCTGTAGACACAGTTTTGTAGGGAACTGTAGAGTTCAATCTGTTTAAATGTTGAGAGAAACTGATTGCAGTCCTGTAGACACCGTTTTGTAGGGAACTGTAGAGTTCAATCTGTTTAAATGTTGAGAGAAACTGATTGCAGTCCTGTAGACACCATTTTGTAGGGAACTGTAGAGTTCAAACTAAGTCACACCAGGTCAGCCAAGGGGGGAAGAGAGAGGGAAATCCTAAGCACCTATATTTATTCCTCTAGTATGCAGCCTGAGTTTTATGGCCCCCTTTCTTGGCAAAGTAATTGTTAGTGGTGGTAGGGATTCCACAGCATTTTCTGTCCAAGTGTGGTTCTAGCTAAACCCCAAAGGCCTTTTCACAAGTCAAGAGTTATTTTGTTAACAGGTGCCTCCTGCGCGTGCATGATACAGTGATTGCACATGGGGGTAGCGTGCCTCTCAACAGTTCAGATTTGCACAGAAAGGGGTTGGTACAATGCTTAAGGTGGTTAACACAGTGTTACATCATTCTGGATGAGTGTCATGGATACAGAGATGCAATCTTTCCAGATGTATGATTAATCCACATATTTGTATTTAACTACATAAAATTGTGATTTTCTGGTAAATGAATGGCAAATCTCATGGCTGCAGTTGAAATAAAAAATGAATAAGTAATAATGGCAGATGTTTGAGTTTCAGACTACAGATCCTTCATAAAATGCATGCCAGCACAAAACCAGTTATTACAACTACTTGCTCATTTGGTATGAACATTTTACTAATTGGTATTTAGTATCACTTTTTGTTTTGGTGAGTAACAGCCACGGATCGTATAGAATAATGGCGGAAAGAGTTCTTTGGGGCTGGGAGCAGGTACAAGTAACTCCCACCTGTCCAGATTTTTAGACAGTCCAGAGTTTGCCTCATGTGTTCTTCTGCTCCTCATAAAATCAGTGGTTGTCTGGCAACAAAAGTAGGGTCACAGGCACTAAGTAGTGACATAATTCAGGGGTTGGTGGCATGCAGTGCAGTTTCTGTTGTTCTAGCTACTTTATAATTTATAATTTGAGTGCAGTGATCAGAATCTGTCCCTATTGTTGAGCTGTTGGCCCACAATTCATCAGGCTTTGCCACTCTTTCTTTTTTTTTTTTTTTTTTTTTGTCGGTGTAGAGCTGTGGGAAGGATTGGAGGTTATGAGGTCAAGTCATGTATTTCTCTGGTCATGCATTTTAGTTTCAGTCTTCATGTAATTAGAGAATGCATGTTTCAGCTGCAGATGTTCTTCCTGTTTTACTGTTGAAGTCATTACATTTGGGTTATCTGCTTGCAGTAGCCCTCCGTCAGCCTGATTAACAAAGTCTTGGGTCCTGCGTCGGTTGCTGTCCCTTCTTCCATGACGTCAGGTCATCAGGGGTGTAAAACATGCAGCCGACACCATTGCATCAGTCTGTCTTGCCGTGCGGTGCCCGAAGCAGAAGCAGTTTGCAAATGCCGGTCGGCTGACTCCTGAAATTTTCGTTTTTGAGTTTCAGTGACGAAGTCTTCAACTAAAGCTAAGTACCCCGTTGGGGAAACTTTTTCTTGCTCCTTACCAATGTCAGTAAAAGTTAATAATTGCATTACTTGTGGAAAGCAAATACCTCATAAAGATTTTCATTCGTACTGTATTCTTTGCCTAGGCCCTGATCACGATGTACCGTGTTGTCAGTTTTGTGCTTTATTTAATCAGTGCACTGTCGTTGGTATATTTTTGCCTCTAAGTATTTCGGTTCTCTGTTTAATTATCCAGAAATGTCATCGGTAAGCCATCCGACTACTGGGATTTCAAAAAAATTCAAAGGTAAAGACAGAGACAGCCCGCTGAGGTCCAAAACTGCCAACGGCGCTTCTCCTAAGCCAGTTGCCAGTTCGCCGGTACTCAGTGAAGTGCTTTTGCAGCCCCTGATACCAGCTACTTCTGATTCGCAGGCCTCTACTGAGACCCATTCGGAGTCTGGTATGCCGTGAGATGCTTCAACTATGGAACCTGCAGATGTCTCTACCCTGGATGGTTCTGGAGCCACTCTGCAGGCACCGCCTTCTGAGGGTGTATTCAGGCCTACGGACTTGCATATTAAACCGACGCCTCCTTCTTCATTAAGGCCTAAATCTCGAACCATGCCTAAAAAAACGACGCCAAGCCCGCATGCTGAGGCCTCTATGACTAGAAAACAAATTATAAGAATGTCTGAAGATCTTATAACATTAATCAGGGGAAGCCAACCTCCCCCTTCTAAGAGACCTAGGACTGAAGTTGTTTATGAATCTTCTGACTAGGATTCTGATTTTTCTGATGATCTGGATTTGTCCTTATCTACTTATGAGGATTCTGATGCAGAGGACTCTATTCCCTCTGCTTCACCTCCAGAGGATTTTTCTTTTGGTGAAACCTTACATACTCTAAGGGAGCATTTCCACTGGGAAAGCCAGGATTTTTCTGATTCAAAAAAGAGGCTTAAGAATTTCTTACTCCTGCCTCAGCATAGGCCGTTAGCTATTCTTCCTGTGCTAGACATTGTTGATGCTTTTTCGGAATCTAGTTTGGCACCTGATTCTTTGCCTCCTGCTTCCAGGAAACCTGACAGATATTACAGGGTTCCTGATTCTCACAAGTTCCTTTATAAAAAATCCTATTGCGGATCCAGAGACTATTTCACAGGGACCCAAGGGCATTAAGGCTTCTACTGCTAAAAGTCCTACCCCTTCTGATAGAGACTCCAGGGTGCTGGATAGATGGGGTAAGAAGGTTTACACTTCTGCAACCTTGGCCATTAGGGCTTTAAACTGCCAGTTTCATATGTTAAAGTATCAGCACCATTTTATTGGATTGATTAAACAGAAACTGATGTTGATTCCTGACTGTGCAGAAAATAAAGAATTACAAGATTTAATGCATTCTGCTGAACAGGTTGGAAACCATACTTTGCAATGTGGATTTGATTCATTAGAGGCCTCTTGCAAGGCTGCTGATGTTCTTCGTGTTTCACTGTTACAGTCATTACATTTGGTAATCTGCTGGCAGGTTGCCCTCAGTTGGCCTGAATATCAATGTCTTGGGTCCTGCTTCGGTTGCTGTCTCCTCTTCCATGATGTCAGGTCATCAGGGGTATAAAACATGCAGCTGATGCCATTTTATTCAGTCTTTCTTGCCGCGCAGTGCCTGAAGCAGCAGTTAGCAAGTGCCGGTCGGTCGACTCCTGAAATTTTTCGCATTCGCGTTTCAGAACCGAAGTCTTCAATTAAAGCTAAGTACCCCTTCGGGGAAACTTTTTCTTGCTCCTTACCAAGGCTGCTGTTACTGGGTCTGTGCTCAGAAGACATGCTTGACTTAAGGAGCAATCTTTGCCTGATCATGTTAAAGCTAAATTGTTGGATGCCTCCTTAAATCAGGACCACCTGTTTGGCAACAAGGCTGAGGAAGTTCTTAAAAAGATGGAAGATAAAGCTAAATCCATGCAAACTGTTAAAGATTTCTTACAATTTCAGCCTCCTAGATTTAGTAGGCACCGGCCCTCTAAGAATTGGTCCTTTCCAGCCCCTTCAAGGTCTTCTCAAGCCAGACACAGCAGAAACCCCAGGTTTCAGTCCCAGGGGACACATAAGACAAAGCAGTGGGGGGTTTCCTCACACAAATCAAGGGGTAGTAAGACTCCCTCTTATGGAAAACTGTCTCAATGACTTGCTTTTAAAACTTCCAAGCACTTCCCAACTGAATGCTCCTTTAGGTGGAAATATTGGTCTGCAGGCCAAAAACTGGGAACTCATTACCCAGGACAAATGGGTTTTAAATATAGTGTCCCAAGGATACAGATTTCACTTCCACAACTTACCAATACCAAGCGGGTTGCCAGCTCTTCCCCTAAATCAGTGGGCAGAGGCCCAAAGTCAAGTACTCTCTCTTAAGCATGGGGGCTACATGGGGGCTATTCAGTTGGTACCAGGAGAGGAAAAGGGACAAGGTTTCTATTAGAGACTTTTTCTGGTACCCAGAAAAGGCAATGCATGGCATTCTATCCTGTACCTTTCTACTCTAAAAACCTTTGTGGTGGTTCCAAAATTCAAGATGCTGACTCTTTACCAGCTGCTTCCTATGCTAGGCAAAGATGCATGGTTGGCAACACTAGACTTAAAAGAAGCATACCTGCACATCCCTATCAGGGAGTCTTGCAGAAGATACCTACGCTTTAAAGCAGGCGACATGCACAAGCAGTTCTCTGCATTGCCCTTTGGCTTATCTAATGCACCCAGGGTATTCACAAAGTGCCTAGCTTCAGTCATTGCATTCTGCAGGCAAAGAAATATTCAAATATATACATACCTGGGCGATTGCTAATTCAGGCAGAAAGCCAGGACATAGTTTTGAATCATCTGGCCTTTGTTCAAAGGGTACTGACTTGTCTGGGGTACACCATAAATGAAAAGAAATCACATCTGGTACCCTGTCAACAAATTATATTCCTGGGAGCAAGCTTGAATACAACTTCCCAGATGGCTTTCCTCACGCCAGAGAAACAGACTCATTTGACAACCTACTTCAAACAAGTGGCCACAAAAACCCAGTTATCTGCAAGGCAAATACTACAGGCCTTGGGGTTCATGGCCTTCCTGCAATCTTCTAATTCCATATGCAAGGCTGCATATGAGGAAACTGCAATGGTATCTCAAAAGCCTATGGTGTCAACATTCACAGGATCTAGAAGCTATGATTCCTATCATACCTTGTCTACACCTAGAGTTCCTTTGATGGGCAGAGGCCTGCCACCAAAACAAGGGACTACCATTCACACTCCCCCCTTTCCACCCAAACCTTAACAACAGATGCATCAGACTATGCATGGAGGGGCTCACCTGGCAGGGAAGTGCATTCAGGGCAAATGGAGCCCAAGTCAAATGCACCTACACATAAATCAAAAGGAAATGTTAGCTGTACAGAATGCTCTGACAGCCTTCAAGGACCACATTCTTCCAGGACAACTAATGGTAAAGATGGACAACACCACGGTCATGTGGTACATAAACAAGCAGGGGGGTACACACTCTTACCCCCTCTGCAGACTAGCCATGGCATTGTGGAACACAGCCTTGAGCTACCAAGTGAATCTACAAGCTCAATTCCTGCAAGGAAAACTGAATACACTGGCAGATGGACTAAGCAGAAACCTCATGGACCCACATGAGTGGAAACTGGAACCAAGGATTTTCAACATGTTAACAAGCAAATGGGGGAGCCCAGATATAGACCTGTTTGCCTCCCTCCAGAACCATCAATTGGGCAAATTTTGCACAAGGATTCCCCACAAATTAGCTTGGAAAGTGGATGCTCTATCCTTCAGCTGGAAAAACCTAACAGTTTATGCCTTTCCTCCTCTGACTCTGCTCTCCAAGATACTGCTAAAGATAAACAGCACAAGCCAAGGACAATTTTAATTGCACCAGACTGGCCACACCAGCACTGGTATCCCCTCCTGCACAGCGTGTCACGCTTGGCCCCATGGCACCTGCCTCAGACTTCTTCCCTGTTGTCTCAGCAGGAGAACCAGATTCTGCACCCTCAGCTGCAAACCCTGAACCTAGCAGCCTGGCTAATTACCTAATGTCTCCTTTACCACCCCTCAGTAAATCAGTGATGGATATTTTAGAGGCTAGGAGGCCTAGTACTAGAAAATCATATGCTGCAAAATGGAAAAGATTTTGTACCTGGAACCAGTCTCAAGGGATGAGCGCATCAGTGCCCAATTTACCTCAGAGTCTACAATATTTGACTGAGTTGCTTCATAAGGGCTTGTCCTTTTCCTCCATCAAAATTCATGCCTCAGCCATTTCAGCTCATTATAGCACAGAGCGTTCCCTCTTCTCTCACCCCACTGCTCAAGCAGTTCCTCAGAGGGGCCAAAAATTTAAGGCCACCGAGGAGAGCTCCAACTCCAGCCTGGGCCTTAACTTTGTCTTGGAGAAACTCACTCTTCCTCCTTTTGAGCCAGCTGCTACTGCAGATTTAAAATGCCTTTCTTGGAAAACAGCTCTCCTTTTAGCAATCACCTCTGCAAGAAGGGTGTCCGTGTTACAGGCCCTTATGGCAGTGGAGCCTTTCATCATCTTTCATGCCGGCAGGGTGTCCCTCAGAACCAATCCCTCCTTCATGCCCAAGGTGGTATCCAGTGTGGCTCTTCATCAGTCCATTCATTTGCCTACCTTCTTTCTTAACCCACAGAACAAAGGGGAATGGATACTGCACTACTTAGATGTGCACAGACAACTTAGATTCTACTTGGACAAGACTAAACCTCAAAGGAAGTCTGAACAACTGTTGGTGGCATTTGCTGCAGGGACAGAGGGGAAAGCTATTTCAAAGCAAACCATTTCAAAATGGATAGGCCACTGCATTCATTTCTGCTATAAGCACCATGGAAAACCTATCCCAGAGGGCAATAGTCCCCATTCAACCAGGGCTTCATCTACCTCTACAGCCTTTCTCAGGGGTGTCCCTACAAGGGACATCCTAGAGGGACATCCTAGAAGCTGCTACCTGGAGTTCTGTACATACTTTCACCAAGCATTATCTTTTGCCAATTTTCTCTAACTCCAGAGCTGGTTTTGCCACTGCAGTCTTGCAGGGCCTTATATCTGGTGCTAATTCTATTTAAATTCCTCCTCCCAACCTTAGCTTTGGGAATCTACCCAAATGTAATGACTGCAACAGTGAAACATGAAGAACATAGTACAGTTGTGTACACTTACCATAAATGTAGATGTTCAAATGTGTTCACTGTTGCAGTCCTGGTTACCCTCCCTCCAGCCCCCTTTTCTTCTTTTGGCTATACTTCTACTCTCACTTACTATGCTCAAAAAGCTTTTTGGTGTATTTGCTTTTTTGTTGGCAGTATATCCTTGTATTATAGATTTAATTGCTTCCCATTAGGGGGGCATCTGACATCTGGGGCAAGAAAACCTGATGTAAAGGCATTGGCTGCATGTTTTATACCCTTGATGACCTAATGTCTTGGAAGAAGGGACAGCAACTGATGCAGGCCCCAAGACTTTATTAATCAGGCCGACTGAGGGCTACTGCAAGCAGATAACCCAAATGTAATGACTGCAACAGTGAATATACTCGAACATTTACATTTATGGTAAGTGTACTAAACTGTACTTTCCTTTGGCAACTTACTAATTTATGGGAGTAATGTTTGATGTGTCCCTAGTTTGGCCTTTTGTTCCTCTTGTTTTAGGTTTTGTCTGAATTTCTTCCACTGAAGGGTTGAGAGATGTGGTTGCTGGAACTAGTTGGTAAATCATTTGGGGTTGAAATTGGAGGGTAATGAGTTGTAACTCTCAGCTGTGCAGATTTTCGCACAATGTCCATATGTAACCTCATATTTTTGGTCTGTTTTTCACAAATGTGATTATCTGGCAAATTAGTGGCAAATCATTGAAAACTGAAGTTAGGAAATAATATTTGGTCTGTTCCTTATTCCACTTGATGCACTGTAGTTGATTTTACATCCATGCCTTCCAACTCTGCAGACTTTCATAGAATGGCTGCAGTTTTGCTTCATAAATTCTGTCTGTCTGGTAGCATTGTGATTTTATTGCATGTTGGTGGGAAATTTCTTAAGAATGGAGTTGGAAAATGATGGGCATTTGAGTTTTGGACTTTGCGCTCTTCGCACAATTCATGCTAGTGCAAAGCTTGTTGCTGTATCAACTTTTTAAGTTTGTGGAAGCAATATTTTTCTTTTTTCCCTCTTGGTGTTTGTCCCAATTTTATTTGCAGCTATGTACAGATTTTTGTGGTAAGAGGTTAGAAGGTATGTTTGTAGCTGTCCAGATTGTTGCTGAATGGATAGATGTTGGGCTTCATAGCTATGGGTCTGCATTGTTTCATTGGAGCTTCTTGGTGGGCTTTGTGGTGCCATGACTGATGGCAGTTAGTCCTGCATGCCCATAGAGTGATTAGTGGTTGAGGGGGAGGGGACAGGGATGATTACAGATGGAACTTAGTTCTCCCTACCCAGAAGCTATTGGCAAAATAACTTCCTTTTCAGGAGCAATCCTGGATCACTGTCCGGTTAACCGACTCTCAGATGTATACATTGAGCAACTGAAGGTGGAAGGGAAAAAACCCTGTAGAATAGACACAAACATTTTTGTACACACTTTGTATAGTCAAATGTTGCATCATAATATATGCTTTGGATATTTTTAGAAGTTAAGAACCGGGTACATTGCTTGATTCCTTCCGTACTCCTTTCCTCACTAAGATTTTGTCATAAGTCCAGTGAAATGTTGTAAGAGTTGTTTTTTCTTCCTCTCTCTCTCTCTTCCCTTCTGGTTTTAGGCTTTTGTCCTACTCTTACTTATACCTTTGCTCACAGGTTTTGCTCTAACAGGGTGAGAGGTATGGTTCATGTGCACTCTATTGTTAGTTGCATTAAGCTGACATTGCTGTTGTCCAGAAGTGTTAGAATACACCCAAATTTACCTCATTATTTAGGTCCATTACGACGCTGTCTGGTTCGATTCTCAGCTAGAGCGTCTTCTGTGTGGAGACATGCATGAATGGGCGTAACTTCGTTGAAGGTTGTGCATCAGGCCTGGCAAGCCGGTACATAAAAATCAACTGCCAATCATTAGCGGACCAGAGTTCCGCTGTGGCGACCCCTAACCGGGAAAAGCCGAAAGACACAAACAAACAAATTTAGGTCCATTATTCAAAGTTTGCAGAGTTCTTGATGTTGAGTCCCCAAACCTGATAGCTAGCTTAATCCAGACGGTAAGGGGTGGGTAGACTGATAATGTTGCCTCATGGACATAAGGTAGGTTCATAGGTAGGTACTAGGCGATCAGCCCAAGGGCCTACATAAGCCTAGCCAGCAAGGTTCCATAGATTACGTCACCTAAGAAAGTTATTTTCCTGTGCCACTGTCCACTGTAACGGACTTCATTCCCATCATCGGTTAAGGGTCATGGGGGTCTTAGAGCCTGTAGGTATGAAGAGGCTGAATTGATAAGCACAGTACTATTCGGAAGGCTGCCATTTATAATGTGGAACAAATGGCCAAAAGGTGGAATGTTTTTTAATGGCTCATTAACAACTTTAACTATGAGGCTCATAGGACAGTTAACAGGTGATTAGTTTATTGATATAATAGGCCTTTTAATAAAATAATGATTCAGTTTGAACATGAAGTGTTACGACCCTAAGTGATGAACGTTCCTGGGGATCCAGTGTACATGAGAGGTATGGGTATGTTATGGAGGTATTTCACTCATTGTTTTAGGCATCTTAACTGTAATTGCTGTGTGCATACTGTGTTACAGATGCTTGTAGAACAAAGCAGCAACAGGGGTGAAGCTGCCAAGGTTGCACTCTCTTGGGAATGGGGGCTGCAGGCCAGTGTAGCAGCTGTGCATTTGATGAACAGGCTAGGCCCCTGGCAGTTTTTAATGTTGCCATTAAGAAGTTTTGGTTATGTGTGTGCCGGGAATTTACAGTTTTCCTTTCTTTTTCAGGTGGGGAAGTGCAGAGTGGGCATTGGTCGGTGACTTGAAAGAAGTGGGCTCAAAAGGTGATGGAGGCTGTTGCAGTGGATGTCCCGGTTGCTAGAGTGTTGCACATTGAGGTGTCAGATGGGGGTAAAGTAGAGTGAACAACAGTCAGTGGCCTGAAGGAAGTGAATTTGAAAGGTAATGGATTCTGCTGGGGTGGATGTTCTGGTTGCTTGAGTGGCACACAATGAGGTTGCGCTTTGGGCTGATAAGAGGTGGTTCGATATATGTGTAAGTTTTAAGAGTAGGTAGGGTTTTATGGAGCATTGTAGGTATGCAGGTGTTTTGGGGGATATGTGAGGAACCGGGTGCTTTGTTGGCTGTGCAGAAGTTAGGAGGTTTAAGCAAGGCATTGTTTTGGAATTCCTTGTAAATGTAGGCCATGTTTAGTTCCTTATCGGATCCAAAGGTAACACATGGAAAGAAAAGCTTCAAGGGGAAAGCCAAGCAGTAGATTAAGGATGTTGTTCATCTTACTGGGCTCCTGAGGTTGCATGTCTGCCAATTTATTCATATCCTTTTGGGTGAGGGTTAATAAGTTGGTGCATTGTTTTACCATTGTGGTACCTTTTGGAACATTTTGGTAGGATGGCCTTTTGGCAGATGGAAAGGGTTATTCATGGTTATTTGCATTTGTTTACAAATGTGGCAGGAGGTGTTGGGTTGGGGGGAATAATTTGGGGGGGTTTGTTTGTGGCTTGTTGGATGGCAGGAAGGCCAGACAGTTGGAGGGATGTTGAATGTTTGCAATTTCAATTTAATCTGGAGTAGGAGGTTTAGCGGAAGTTGTTGGGGATTAGGGTTCATTTTCATAATTTAATATGGCAGTAGTATTGGTTGTGTTGTTCATGCTGCTAGACAATGTGTGTTAGGTTGCATTAAGATTAAAGGCTTGCTGCAGGAGTCTAGGGCACTTTTTTATAAGGAAGGCTTATGGTAGGGCATTGCCAGATTGTTTAAGTTTGTGTTGCAGCTGCCTGTGGGAAGGAGTTTAGTGGGAAAGATTTAGTTATTTGTCAGGCCTGGGAACAAGGTAAGGCAGTTCAATTGGTCAAGGAGGATTTAGCTGCAAGTAGCATAGTTGCAGGGGTGACAAGGTTATGTGAACTTACTAAATCTTGTTTGGGGGGGGTCATTGGTTTGAAGGGTTGGGGTAGGTTTGATAGTGTGAAGATTGATAGACATTGGCTAGTGACAAGATAGATTTTGTTACAAGGGTTGGCATTGATAAATGGAGGTTCATTGGGTAATTGTTCATGTGGCATTTATTTTAGGGATGTATTGAAGTCATTCAGAGGGTGGTTTGTTGGTCAGCAAATCATATGATGGTCATTAACATTTTTTCTTGCTTATAATGGATAGTTGGTGTGACGGCAGTATTACTATTAAATTGATTTTTGGAATGGAAATCTCACTTTAGTCATTATTATTATACACTTTGGGTGGTAAAATAGAGATGCAGTTAGGCATGATGGTATGCAATTGCCCTTGCATGGTTTCACGTGGCATTAGATTTAGTGTTCTGGTGGTACATTTGGCAGGTAATGACCCCGGAATCATTGCAAAGCTACTATTGGTAGTTAGGATAAGTGAGAATTTAGTTAATATACCAAGGTTATACAAGGTTATGGTAATTATTTTAGCATTGGAGAGGGATCATTGGTTTAATTTCAGCCATTTAGGCAATGGGTATTTATATGATAGAGCTTTGTGGGAGGTTGGTGATAGCCATCCAGTTTGGTTTAGAGAGGATGGAGTACTCCGAATGATGTTTGGCTTAACCCTTTTTAATGTGCGGTTAGATTGTTGGAAGTTTTGGTAGGAGGGAGGGTAACAGCCTGGTCAGGCTGGTGGGTGGAGAAAGAGGGGCAGGCTTGCCCTCTTCTGTTCTCCCTCTGGTGTTGGATGTTTATTTCAGTGAGTTGGGAAAGGAAAGTCAGCAGTTGGATCCTGCTTGATAAGTAAAATAAACGAGCAGAGGTAAGGACGTTGCTTATTTGGTTGGATGTTTAATTCAATAAATGGTAAAAGAAGTGAGTGATGGGATGCTGCTTCAGAAGTAGAATAAGCAAGCAGAGGTAAGGACACTGCTTATTGGGTCAGGGTGAGTGAGGTCATGCTGCCCTAGTTAACAGTTATGTGGATGTTTATGCTGTGATTAATATAAGTTATATGGATAGTTATGTTGTGATTAAAAAATAATATTGGTTAATAAAGTTATGTTTATAGAAGTTTAATAAAGGTTGTCAAACGTTATTCAGTGTGATGTGTGTTTATTGAAGGGAACTGGGACAGCTAGGTATTGGTGAAATTTCAGAGTTGCTTTTACAGCAAACATGTCGACTCATGGTGTCTGTTGGCTATACAGGGCACTTCCAAACACTTGAGGGGAAACTAATAAGTAGACTCTGATGGTTTATGGATAAAGTATTTAGGCAGATATTCTGAAGTTAGAAGCAAATCAAGCAGTACTTATCAAAAAGAAAGAATTAGCTTGTTAGGAATGATGAAAAGAGGGGGGGTCACCTGACTGGACTACTGCCTGACTACTACTTGTGCTGGTCTCACCACAGCTTCACTCTGCTAGAATTCAGGAAATCTGGCTGCAGCATGGATCTATGTCTGTCATGAACACACCTCTATATAAATTTGGAATCTCTTACCATTCGCTTGTTAGAAAGAAATATTTTGTCCAACTTGAGAGCTCACAAGTTCTTTACAGAGTTGGCAGACATTCTCAAATATATTCATATTGCTAAATCTTGACAATATTTATCTACTTTTTCATCAAATTGATCAAAATACAAACATAACTTGCAGGTGGGAAACTAAATGATCTCAAATACTTTCCTATTTTGCAAAATAAGTTACTGTGGATTTTTATATACTGGAAGGCATAAAACAGAAAGTGATCTGCATACAGATCTTTTTCCTCCCAAATGATACTCTTCTGTGGTTAATTTGATTTGGTTCACCATCTAAATTTCCAATTTACTAATATTGTCAGCAATAAACTTGAGATAAATCATTTTCTATCACTATTATCAGGCATTTTCTAAGAAGAGCATTTCTGAAGCATGCTGTTTATACAAAGTTCATATATGACCAGCCATACTGGTGCTCTTCGCTCTGACCATGTTATGAAAAAAGTAAGTGAACCTGCAGTGTGGGAAAATATTTGGAAAACAGCTATTAAATGTATATTTTTAAAAACTATAGAAAATGCCATTCATATAGTCTGACATATATTTAATAATATCAAAGAAAGCAATTTATTTTCCTATCATTCTTTTTTTTATGTGTAATGTACATCAGGCCAGCTCTGCAAATATTATTCATGTTTTTGTAACTATCCCAATCCAAAACAAATCTGGATAATATTGCAAAACAAAATTAAAAAGCGAACATTACCAAGGCTGTTTTGATTTGGAAATTCATAGTCCTTATTTTCAAGACAATCTAGATAACATTCATATTACAGTTATTACCTTATTCCTTATGTTGGTAACTAACATTTTGAATGTAAAAACTCAGCACTTTAACAGTTACTAATGCAGAGGTTGCTGCTAGCAAACACATTTATTTGTAGATGAAAATCCACCCCTTGTGACTTGCAGATTCAGTAATGAACCGAACAACTGACTGGTTAAATTATAATAAAATGTTCTGGGATGGTTACGTTAACATACCGCTAAAATAGAGAAGATGCTGGAATAATTCTTAGAATTATGTACAATGTGGGAAATCTTTCAAAAATCATCAATTCTAATTAGAAGGGCACAATAACCGGGTTCCTTCCATCAGAATTCTACACATTTGCAAGTAGTTTCATGTTATCTCAATTACATCATGTATATTTTCTTGTTAATTTATTACATTAACTAAGTTTTATGGTTAAACCATTCAAGAACCGGGTTACTAATTATGTCAGGAGCAGTGCTGCTTTTGCTGTCATTTACCACATCTTACAAATTGTTGTAGCTACTGTATATTGAGTGAATTTTCATTTCCGTTTGAAGGCAGCATTACTAAAGATTGTACGTTTTTCTGTAGATATTTATGTAGTTCATATAACATATTTCTTACTGTTAAATGATTAAAATGCATTCTTTGTTACATTTGTTGAATCTTATTTTGAGATATAACAAAAAACTAGTGAAAATAGATTTGTCATGACATTGTATTTCATATGGACTTGTCACTAATAATTGTCTGCAGTTTGAGATGGTCCTTTAAAGCTTTTCACAAGAATGTATGTTTAAGCATGAGACACATTTTCTGAAATGTCCAGAATAAATGATAAGATTAATTTAAACAATGAAAACATTATGATCAAATATGCTGCTAGATGTAAGACGAGCTTGAAATGCACCTGCCAAACCAAATAGGCTTTTCTTCTTGTCATTTGTTGATGGGGAGAAAATTGTGAAAAATTTTGCTAGTACCATAGCCAAGACTGATTCTCAGTGCACAAACAACAAAAATAAAAGCTTTATTTTGACCATTCAGCTAAGTCCTTACCAATACTGATTGCAGGTGAAAGAGTGCCCAAAGTATTCAGAGCATCAAGAAGAATAGGTTGTTTGAATGTCCATTACACAGTGCTATATTGTCAGAGCAAAGGAAATATGTTTATTCTCAGGAATTGTAACCACCCACAGAGAAGTGGAGTGTCATTACTGCAAAATACTAAGCTTCTAGAAATTAGTGACAGGGTGACTTATGAACTGGTGCAGAGTGTACTGAACCTATTCCATCAGAACTAGAATATAGTTCAAACTTGGATCAGGGCAGAAGTTATGTTCCAGTTGACATTTCAAATGTCAGTCCAGTTACTGGTGATTGGTTAATGTAACCTTATACATGCAGCCATCAGTGGTCCCAGCTCTCTTCATAATGACTATAGACTGCAGTATGTTTAGTTCTGTAAAACTGACAAAAAATACTAGATGGAATGATCATATAGTATGTTGTGATAGCAACAACTGAGCTATTTGTGTTGCATGCAACACCACATTTCTTACTGTATTCAAAATAGAAAAGGGTTGATGTGTGTGAGTTACTGAAGCCCATAGTCTATAGTATAGTCCTCTTCTCTCTCTCCACATATGTACATATATGTGTGTGTGTGTGTACTTATATTATTCTGAACACCCAAATCTCGACATCTACAAAGTTGACAACGGAAAATTAACTTTGCAAACACCGATAAGCCACTACAGATCATATGACGGACAATTACCACTTTGTCATAAGACTGACACTCTTGGCTCTTGCAAAAGCTTAAACAAACATACCAAAAAAAAGATAAAGCATTATTTTTTTGCAGGAGTGCAAGCCCCCTGCACTCCAAAACTTTCCTGCTAATTATATGTACTAACTCCAAGACTGAACAACTTTGGAGAAAAGGCATATTTGCCTAGCCTGAGAATTGTGTAATCTCTCACATGTGTCAATCATCTGTTTATTCGATCAAATTTTGTTGACTAAACAGATGACCTAGGGCAATGTCGATCAACTTCAGTGCACCCAAAGCAGTTACTAAGAGCAGCCAGGCTGCCCTGTGTGTGCGATTATCTATAGCAGGGTCTGGAAATTTGCATTTTCCCATCTGTTATGTGATCTCAGAGGTGACATATGTAATTAGCAGGGGGTGTAGCAATGCATCCCCCACATAGAAGTTGCTCTTGCCCCCTGCATAAAATATTTTTTCTTTACTTTGTGATTTAGTCTTAAAAGATCTTTTTTGGTCACTGTTCACTTATATAGCTATATATCTATTTATATGTGTATATATACGTATATATATATATATATATATACGCACACACACACACACACACACACATATAAAATAAGTAGTTATATACATATGTATATATATATATATATATATATATATATATATATATATATATATATACACACACACACACACACGCACGCACACTTGTATCTATGTACATGGATCAACCCTTTCACATTGACATATCTGGTGTTAAACTGTCAGTTTTGTCAATGTGAATAAATGTCATTGTATCTGTATTCTGATTAAGCATTTGTCCAGATCTGTTTTTTTAGGGGTGGTGGTGTGCAAAACCATTCATTTGTGGGTAAATACATTGGGACTGCATATGTCAGTAAGGTAACTGTTGGTTAGTCGGTACAGTTACTGTGAAAATATAGATATATTTATAATGGGGACTGATAGGTGATGTAATGCTTTTACTGGTTTCTGCAGCATCTGAAGATGATTACAGTTATGCTGCAAGTCACATCAATGAGAAGAAAATACAGCAGTAGTTAGTGAACAGAGAAAGCATGCTGGTAATTGAAGGTCACTTTTTATAATGTAGAAAGCGATGTCAGTTTCAAACATTACTGGGCATGCTGGTTGAAAATGTCCAAACATTGTAATGGAGTGTCATTACATGGAGACTAAGGACTAGTGAGTTTGTTTCAAGAAAAGCAGATAACAGTATATCATGTATTTCAATGATATCTTTTACAACTGTACAAATTCTGTTTGACTTGGTGTCTGAAAATTTGTGGATAGTTGGTTGCCAATCCCTTGTCCAGAAAAGGTTTGTAATCAGTATTTCTCCATCAATGCATTTTTGCCCGCCTGTGAAAGAAGTAAAGGCATGCCATTGTTTGCTGTTATGGATAATAACTTCCTTAAATTTTATGTTGGCTTCCATTTGAGATTTTCAAAGAGAATGGCTCAAGTCAAGTGTCATTTCACAATTTGTTTTAACTGATTTTTAATTTTCTGCTTTTTGTAATGTTTCCCAACATGTACTACTAGCCATTAATAATGGATACATCTTCCATTCTAGCCACATTATTTGACATAAAGTGCAGATGTTGGGGATGTTGTCTGTATGGCATAGATGTCATGTTTTAGTCATTGGGTAAAATGGTAGTGAGTTACCTTTGAGTGGTGTTATTATTGACCATGAAGAATTAAAACATTTGGTTTGTGTTCAATGTTCTCTGTTCTACACAGCCTTTGCTAATATATTTTGAAAAGGCATAGAAATATGTCTGTCTATACAAATTTAACGTCAGCCATACATACATGATTCCCTCTTGTCTTTCCAGTCACGTTTTGGAACACTATTGATATTGTAACATATTTTTTCATAGGCACAAAACCTGATAGAGGATTGACATGGGAGGATTTGTGGACTTGTGGTTTAGAGACTGGTTGATTTGGAGAATCTAATGCATATGTGTGCAAGAGCAGAAGTAGGAATCTATATTTCAGCCAGGAAAAAGAAGGATCATGCTAACATGCAGCAAGTTCTGCAGAAATGAGTTTTAAAGCAGTATCTTTGAATATGATGTTGCTTTTTGTGCTTAATGTTGAAAGTACTGCAGATTTTATTTTTGGAAAAATGCATTTATCATTTTATCCCCCAATGAAACGAACTTGTGTTCCTCTGTATTATGGTGGATCACTTGATGTTTTATGATATTTATGCAGATTATGAGAGTCCTTTAGTGATGTTCATCCAATTGTCATTCAACAGATCGATCAAGTTCCTGTGTCTCTGCCTGTCCGTATGATTTTTCATAATGGTATACTTTGTCATGATCACTCAAGAAGTCTTGAGATCTATTTTACTGCCTTGTTAGAGCTGCAGTCTGTTAAATTTGTCCTAATTATGATTGACTCTGTTTTTATTTAGCTATGGAATCTATGAAAATGGACCAATGTGCATTTCTTCAAAGTGGTAATTCAGAATACAAGTGAGTGAGCCTGTGAATAAAGTTTTATTACCTGTTGGTACAGGCAGTGATTTGTTAATGCTCTTGCAGTGGCTTCCTTTTTTCTTGACAATTAGTATTAACATAACAGCAGAAGGCAGTCCAGTATGACAGCAGAGTTGATTGTCATACTAGGAGAATAACTGAGATGCAGCTGATAAGTTATTACTAACGTTTCCAGTGATTCTTCTGAGGATGCATGAATGCATTGCATGATTGTGCTGGAAAATCTAAACACTCACTTAGGAGGAAATACTTTTGGGTGAGGCTTGTGAGTGTAAAGTCAGTAGTGTTTGTTATGTTTAGTCAACTTTCGCTATATTTGGCTGCCTTTAAGTGGTGGTATCTGTCTTTGTGGGCAGCTTGTGAAGGACTGAGACTTTCCATTCGCATGAAGCAAAGCTCACTCCTGTCCATGTTAAGGTGCAACTTGGATCTATGGATGGGTAATATAAAATGTACCCCAAGACTGCCCTCTGTATTACCAATGAAGTTAAGTAGCTCCTAATAGCTTTATCCCACACATGAGTCACCTCAAATTATCTGTGGTATGATCCCAGATATTCTCATTAAGGGTGATAAGTAATTATCGGCCATGTGATGGATAAGGTAAATTTAACACCAAGTAGAAGAGGTGAATTCAATCACCAAAAGGGAAAATAGCTAGGCTTAAAATGGCCCACAAGATCAACTAACCTAGTACTTAGCGATGAAACAATAAGTTAGAAAATTGCTAGTCATGATGCTAGATGGCAGGTTAGCCAGACATGTTCTTTATTAGTTTTTTTTTTTTTTATGAAATGTTGACTTTAATGGTGGGCAGAAGATTATTACCAGAAAGGTAGTTCTTCTGCATTCTATTTGTTTTACTCCATCTAAGTAGTGGAATGTGCCACCTAGGTGACAGCAAGGTTGGATTTAAAGGAGAACAGATGGAGTAAATTCCTTCTGCTCCCAGTGGCCTCGTGCCTGCATGGTCGTGCTTTAGAATGTACTAGTTTGTTGAAGCTGTTAAATCATGTTCATTAATACGAAGGAGAAAGTATAAATTTCCAAGTGAAAAGTAATGTAATTTTGTTACTGGAAAAAGCTAAATGATAATATGTTTGGGGCCCCTGAAATTTGAATGCCCAGATACGACTTTGACTGATTAAAGGCTTATTTCTGTGTTGTTAAAAATGTAAGGATAGAATTTCATGAAAAATAAGTATTTATAGCTGACGTTTATAAGCAATGGCAGCTGATATTAAAACTAACATGACATAGTTGAAAAACTATTTTGCATACAAGAAGGAATTTCTCTTTTGCAGCAAAAAAAAAAAAAAAAAAAAGATGATAGGTGAATTTGTTTGGGGTCATTCACTTTGGCAAACAAGATATTTTACTGCCTGATCTAATAGACCCATATTGGATACTTTTGTGCACAGGAAATGCTTCTTAGGATCATGCTTTAACTTAACCAAAAATATTCTTGCATGCACTTGTGCTTTTGTATAAGGACATTTGCTGAAAGATAGGTGTGGAGAAATTTGTTTCTTAGATAGCTGTGAATATCCTTTTTAATGGCAATGTGGCAGTTAGATTGTAGTATGATTTTAAGACTTTATTGCAGATTTAGGGAGACTGTGCCTGCTTTAACGAGCAGCATGTTGCTTTCAGGTACACCCACTTGTACAGCTGCAGTGCTATCTAGAAATACAGCTGCCGTATATTGCACTGGAAATTATTGTCAGAGGAGGAATACAAATGCCCCTTTAACAGAGGCTGGCTAGTCTCAGTATGATTCATGAGACGGCTATAGTGCTAGGACTTTGTTCTGTTCCAAATGTTT
>NC_056750.1:359679159-359797651 GCF_019279795.1 Protopterus annectens | reverse complement strand
GGGGAGCAGGACCCTTGCTCGGTCTGCCACCCCTTCAGCCCGAGAGTCCTGCAGGAGCATAGGAACAAGCTCATTTTGAGAGGCTTACTTAAGCCAGAAGGATCCCCGGCTAAGCCTCCGTCGGGATAATCCTTAAAGCCCTCCAGACCGTCGGCTCCCTGTTCGGAGCCGTCGCTGAGTGGAGCTCCTGCCTCCTCGTCGGTTCCAGCTGGAACCAACGTCTCGAGACCTCAGTCAGCTCCGACCTTAGTGTTGGCACCTTCTCTGAGCCAAAAACACTCAAGGTCCCCATCGAGTCTGTCCGTTCGGCTCCGAGGTCTCCATTGCTTCAGTCGGAGCAAAGCCATAGGTCCCACTCCTCTCGGTCTTCCAGGCTATCTGATCATGACTTGAGGGTGGTCAGTAGGCTCCTAAAGTCACAGGCCCTGGCCAAAATTTTGACCAGCCCTTCTCAACAGACTGTGGCTACCCCTGTGTCTTCTGCAGATCCTCCTCCGACTCTTCCACTGTGTTTGAAGCCGGACCTCGTTTGAGCTTGAATCATAGGTACATCGGAGCTGATTCCTCACCTTTCGGCTCCCTCGTTGGCTCTGATCTCTTCGTTGGTCCCATCCTTGGAGGGATCTTGGCACCGAGACTCCCTCGTCGGCACCAAGTTGGTGGATGGCATCGGACCCTTGTCTGACCCCGTTCTCCCTCTCGGGGCCTCGGCGCAGGTGAGCATGGTCCCGACATTGGCCTCGGAGCCATCCCTCACGGTGCCGGGAGGGGTTCACGTGTCTTCGAGTGGGGACCCTCTTCTCTGCCTGATAGGGGCACCTTCGAGGTCATGAGGAGTGTGCTGACTCCTGTGTCGGCTCCACGATCAGCCCCTTCGGCTCCTCCCCCCATAGTGCCTGCATCAGTCTCTGTCCACCCTCTTGACCACAAGCGTGGAGAACAGGCGCTCCAGGTCTCCCCATTGGGCGTATCTTCCGAGGCCTCCTCTGATCTTTCAGAGGAGCCCCCTCGGAAGAGAAAATGTAAGAGGAAACATGTTGACTCCCCCGAGTCAGTCACGTCTGATACTGACTTGGAGGATTCGGAAGAGTCCCCAAGGTCCCCCTCTTAGGATGTCTACTTTTCAGACATCCTTGAGATCCTTAGGCAGAGGGGGAACTGGACTGCCCTTAACCCTTCCGAGGACGAGTCGGTGTACCTGGATGCGTTTGGTTCTCACCCTTCCATCTCCTGGGTGTCTCCACCTTTCGACCTGCTCATGGAAGTGGTGGCTCGGAAGGCGTGGACAGCCTCGGACACAGTGGAACCAACCCCCCGCAGGCCCACTAAGTTCATCACAGCCCCATCTGACAAACAATTTCTGACAAAAGGGGTCCCTGTTGATGCCATGGTGGTGGCAGCAGCCACTAAGAAGGAGTTGGCTTACCCTTCGGTACCTGTCCACCCACCTAATAAAGAATCTAGGACAATGGACAGGTACGGGAAGCGGATGTTTTCTTCAGCGACCTTTTCCATGTGGTCCCTGAATTATCTGTGCCATTTCACCTGCCTTCAAAGGGATCTTCTCAAGGAACTGGGTGATACCCTTCAGGATCCATCAGCTGCAGGGTCTCAGGATAAGATTAACTCCCAGCTGGCGACCCTTAACTCTATAGTCAACTCCTCCATACGGCCCATTTCTTATGCAGCCGATGGGGCGAGTAGGGCCACAGGCACAGGCGTGGCTTTGAGGAGACATGCCTGGATGCGGTTATGTAACTTTGCTGACCCCTTTAAGGCATCCTTCACCAATACCCTTTTCGATGGTTCGGCTTTGTTTGGACCACAGGTGAAGGATACCCTTACCAGGTGTGAGCAGGAAGGCAAGACTCTCTCTGCCATGGGAGTTCATTTTTCTACTCCCTCTAGACCATACCCTAAAGGTCAGAAGGGTGGAAAAATGTGGTTTCGGAAACCCCAGGGAGTCGTGGCTGACACACTTGGTGAGTTTCCCTCCAGGGGCAGAGGAGGAAACAGTAATAGATGCCACCCAAGGGGCAGAGGGGGTCCGCAAAATCAGGGTAGCAGAGAATCCTTCTCTGACAAATCCTTTCAGCACCCCTGAGGGGCTTCCCGACTGTTCACCTTCAGAGGCAGTCGGGGGAAGATTATCACTACCCAGAAACCTGGCGAATCCTCACACAAGACAAACGGGTATGGTCTATCATATCCGAGGGTTACAAAATCCCCTTTGTCCACATCCCTACACAAACAAACAGGTCCCTTCCAGATATTCCATCTGGTCTAAGGGAACAAGCAGTACTAGAAATTTCAAAACTGATAAAAAAAAAGGGCCATCCAGCCAGTCCCAGCAGACCAGCACGGATCCGGGATTTACTCCAAGTTCTTTTTGGTACCGAAAAAGACAGGGGACTGGAGACCCATTTTGGATCTCAGCAGGTTAAACAAATCTGTTCAAAGAACGAAGTTCCGGATGGTAACGCTTCAGTCCATGCTACCCTTTTTGGGTTAGGACAACTGGATGTGCTCCATAGACCTTCAGATGCGTACTACCATATCAAAATGGACAGGCGCTCCAGAAGGTTTCTCCGCTTCTGGCTGGGAGCCAGTCACTATCAATTCAGAGCCCTGCCCTTTGGTCTCACCACAGCCCCCAGGGTGTTCACCAAATGCATGGCAGTGGTTACGGCTCACCTGAGACGGCGAGGATTCCAGGTGTTTTCCATATCTAGACAACTGGCTCCTAACTGCTTCCACCAGGCATCAGCTACTGTGAACCAGGGATTATACCATCCAAACTTGCTCCGAGCTAGGTATCTCTATAAACTTCGAAAAGTCTGCATTGTTGCCTGTCAATCTATAACCTTTATAGGCGCAAGATTAAATACAAAAGAGCTGTCAGCAAAACTTCCCTTAGAAAGAGTATCAGACATTCGCCGACATGTCCAGACCTTACTACAGTGCAAGAGAATTCAGGCCAGATTTGTACTGAAAACCTTGGGTCTCATGGCAGCAGCAATCACATTACTTCCCCTGGCTCGTTTTCACTTGCGGATCCTTCAATGGATGCTTTTTACCCAATGGTCGTTTCAGCAGCTTCCAATGTCTCACAACATAGTAATCATGCAGTCGTGCAAAGACAACCTTTCTTGGTGGATGGTCTCCTCTCAAGTACTTCAAGGCAGACCGTTTGTTCTTCCTCCTCCTGTTGCCACGGTGACAACTGATGCCTCCCTGATCAGGTGGGGGGGGGGCATTTTCAGGGCAGGACTGTTCAGGGCACTTGGCAACCTCTAGAGTACCACCTGCACATAAACGTCTTGGAGATGAGAGCGGTACGTTTAGCGTTGCAAGCTCTTCAGGACTCTCTACCCACCGGGACTATTGCAATTCAGAAGGACAATATGTCTGTAGTGTGGTACATCAACAAGCAGGGCGGAACCAGGTATTATCCCTTATGTCAAGAAGCACTCAGAATCTGGCAGTGGGCGATCTCCTCTCAATGGTTTCTGATAGCAATGCACATCCCCGGGAAGTCCAACGTCATAGCGGACAGGCTAAGCAGAGCTATTCTCATGCCTCACGAGTGGTGTCTCAATCAGTCAGTAGCGGACAAAATTTTCCGCAGATGGGGTCAACCTTGCTGCGACCTTTTCGCAACCTCTCTCAACAGCAAGTGCAACAACTTCTTCACTATCTTCCCCCTCCCCGGCCATTCCCTTGGAGATGCTGTAGTTCACGATTAGCCCCGGGGTCTTCTGTATGCATTCCCACCTTTTCCCTTAATTCCCAAACTAATTCATAAAGCAACCGCATTGGGATCCATAATGATCCTCATTGCCCCTTACTGGCCTCAACAAATTTGGTTCCCATTCCTGCATCGTCACCTGCTGGAGCAGCCTTGAAATCTGGACCCACTGCCAGACCTCTTGGTCCATCAGTCAGGCGGGCTGCACCAATCCCTTCAGTCTCTCAACCTCACAACTTGGTTGCTCCACTTCCAACCTTAGCCAGGCTTCCACATATTTCTCAGCCAGTGCGTGAAATCATCCTTTCTTCGCACAAATCTACTACCAGGAAGACTTATGCTAGTAAGTGGAAATGTTTCTCTTTCTGGGCGGAGGCAAGAAATATAGATCCCTTTACAGCTCCTGTCCATCACGTTCTAGATTTTTTGGCAGAACTTTTTTGAACAGGTTCCTCATCCGCCACCATTAGGGTCCAGTTGGCTTCTATCGCTAATTTCCACACTGGCCTGTCAGAAACCAGCATCATGTCCCACAAACTTTGTAAAGCCTTTCTTAAAGGGACTATTTTACTTAGGCCACTGGTTAAAGATCCCCCGCCTCCGTGGGATTTAAACCTGATATTAACTTTATTAATTCTACCTCCTTTTGAACCTGCAGCCTTCTTTTCCTTAAAATTACTCTCCTGGAAGACTCTCTTCTTAGTAGCCATCACCTCAGCTAGAAGTGTGTCGGAGCTTCAAGCCCTCTGTATTCGTCCTCCTTATCTTGTTTTCCACAAGGATAGAGTTCCACTCAGGACTAATCCTTCCTTTCTACCCAAAATACCTTCTGAGACAAACCTGAATCAGGCTATTGATCTTCCTGTCTTTTTTCCTAACTATTCCAACAGAGCTGAACAAAAGTTGCACTAATTGGACATTCACAGGCAATTACGTTTTTATTTGGATAGGACTAAACAGACAAGAAAATCGGACCGACTCTTCCTATCCTATGCTGAGGGCAAGCAGGGCCTGCCAGTTTCTAAAGTAACCTTATCCAGGTAGTTGGCCTCTATTATTACTTTGATTTATCAACTCAGACATAAGGAACTCCCCACAAAACCAAAAGCTCATTCTACCAGAGCATTAGCTATGTCGGTAGCTTTTCAAGCAAGACTACCAATGGAATCTGTTTGTGCTGCAGCCACATGGGCCACTCCTCATACCTTCATTTCACATTATAAGTTGGATATGGCCTCCAGGAGTCGAGCTGATTTTGGTTCGACTGTGCTCAAGAGTCTGTTCCGATGAGCCACCCAGGACTAAGGTACTAGGGACGCTGTCCCATCCAGCAAGAATGAAGGCGAGATAGACAACTTAACATTAAGAAGTTATGAACCTACCATAACGTTCCATGTTAGTTGTCTGCTTCTCGCCTTCTTTCTTGCATCCCACCCTCCATCCCCCTAGCCTGGACAGACTGAGAAGAATCCCTTTTGAGGCCTTCCTCCTCTACTTGACCTTTTTCTAGGTTACATCCTCCTCTGCCTTTAGCACTGTAGGTAATCCTTGTAGTTTGGACAGGTGTCTCCAAAAAAATTGTTTTTCGATGGTGTTAGCTCTGCCAAACGAGATCTGGGTATCTGACGCCTAGCATTGCAGGATATGGGGAGGCCTCGAGCCGGTAAATAGCTCTCGAGCTTTAGTAGAAGGCCGAGTCAGAGCCGAGGATCGGCTCCGAACTCATCCAGCAAGAATGAAGGCGAGAAGAAGACAACTAACATGGAACGTTATGGTACGTACATAACTTCTTATTAATACATATGCAAGAATGTTATGCTGGAATAAGAATACCATTGCATAAGAACTGTCCATATTGACACAAAAGACAGCCTATATACACTAATCTAAGTAAGTAAAATGAATCCTCTGTACCCAACTGTATATAAAAAAATTCATAGTTAACTGCAAGGGCCCCCTGCTTATAATTGTCACAATCATTGGATCCACTTCAATGCACATTTTAATATTAAAAGACTCATTTAACCCTGGAGAAAATTCCGCTTTCAGTCGCAACTGCCATTTCAATTCTTGTAACTGTAATTTATAATCAGAATTCCCAAAGAAAACTTTAATTTGTTCCAACACTATGAACTTAAAAGACCTGAAATCGTTACACAAGGCACTGTGTTTACTAAGAGAATTAACATGATCATTGTTCCTAATGGCAGCATAATGTTCCTTTATCCTGTCACTCAACCTACAAACAGTTTTACCAATATAAAAACTTGAACATGTGGAACAGACTGCGCAATACACTACCATGCTAGAATTACAGTCAAAAACTTTGTTGAAGGACACTTACATTGCATTGTGGAAAAGTATAAGATTCACCTTTAAGAATGTATTTACAGCATACACATTTACCACATTCATGCATTAATGTGGTAAAGGTGTATGTTGTAAATACATCTCCCTAACTAAGTACCGTGTTCAATCCTAGCCTCACGTCGGGCTTTATTTCCACTGAATGTCGCACAGCAACAGTTATTCCACTCCACAAAGGTGAAGCCACCACTGATCCTGGGAACTATTGCCCTCTTAGCCTGACAAGCCTGGTCTGTAAGGCCAAAGAATGTTATCATCATGGAACTCATAAACAAAGACATTGCTAACCTCCAAACTCTGGGCCTCACCCAGTTAGAGTTTGTGAAAGGCAGATCATGCTTCCTGAACCTGATCAACTGCTTTGAGACAGTCACCAAAGCTGTAGACCAAGGTAAGGTGGTTCAAACAGGCTTTTTTGACCTCGCCAAGGCTTTTGACACCATCCCCCATTCTGGAATTATAGCTGAACTCACTAAACTAGGTATAAATCTCTACGTCACAGGATGGGTTGCCAACTGGCTCACTGACAGAAGCCACACTGTAAAGGTTGTAGGCTGCAAATCTGACTTCAAAAAAGTGACAAGTAGAGTACCACAGAATTCATTCCTGGGACCTTTCCTGTTTAGTATCTAGTTCTCTGAAGTACAGACTAACACAGAAGGCCTTTGGCAAATGAAGGTCACAGATGACTGCAAACTATGAGCCATAGTCAAGTCCACAAATGATGTGGACATCCTACAGAACGGCCTCACTGAGACAGATGCCTGGTGTCAGAGCCATGGCTTCAAGCTCAATTTCAAAAAGTGGATTGTCATCCCCTTTGGTAAAAACTCTGTACCCATGAACTACCACATCAGTGGCAGTCTACTTAACAATGAATGTGTGTTAAGAGACCTTGGGACCAAGGTAGGCAGTAATATTTCCTTTGATAATCACATGACCACAGTAGTCAGGAAATCTTACTACGTGGCACTCCTTATGACAAAAGGGTTCTCATCCAGGAAAAAGTCATTGTTCCCCTCTACTCGAAGCTCATTAGACACATTATAGTACAATACCCCTTTTGGAATGTACCTCACAAGACATCTGCAGCAGCTGGAAAGGCCACAGAAGTACCTCACAAAGAGGATTACTGGCCTCAAACATATGCCCTACACTGACTGTCTCAAAAAACTCCAGCTTTACTCCGTAGCATATCCCCTCCTCCGAGATGATCGCTGACTAACATATAAAGCTATGCCAGACCCACAGCTGTTGGACATGCTACACCTAAAAAATCCCAATCCGTCCGAACTACATGCTGTAGGGACCTAAACCTTGTGACCACAATAAACAGGACATGCTGGAGAGATAGATTCCTGTCCCAGAGACTTCCAATACTCAGGAACAAGCTCCCCATCTATGTCAAGCAAAGTTCCTCATTAGCACTCTTCAAGACACATCGTGATGAGTGGATGGAAAATAGGAAATACACCCTGGGGATCACTTTTTTGGCTCTGCTCAACAGGGGCACAGGAAAATAACTTTCTTGGGTGGCGTAAGCCAGGGAACCTTGTTGACTAGGCTTACTTAGGCCCTTGGGCCAATAGCCTAGTACCTACCTATGAACCTATAGGTATATATATGTATGTCTGTATATATATATATATATATATATATATATATATATATATATATATATGTGTGTGTATATGTATATATATATGTGTATATGTGTGTATATATATATATATATATATATATTTATATATATATATGTGTGTGTGTGTGTGTGTATGTATATCTATATATATATATGTATATATATATATATATATATATATATATATATATATATATATATATATATATATATATATATAGATGTATAGACATACACACACATATATACATCTATATATATATATATATATATATATATATATATATATATATATATATATATATATATATATATATATATATATATATATATATATATGTATATATATATATATATATATATATATATATATATACAGACATACACACACACACACACACACACATATATATATATATATATATATATATGCATCAAATATGTCATACTATATTTTAATTCTTTTGACAGTACAAACTCGAATATGGGTACACATTATAGTGAATAGGGTGTGTAGCATTGAACATCCTTTTGGCTGTATGCAGAGAATTCTATTTTATTTGATATCCATTCCTTATAGAAGGTATTCTGAATAATTACATCACATGGACTAGAAGATCATCCGTGATGCCTTTGTTACTTGTTGAGCAAGTACTTTCAAGAGTTGTAGACTACTTCATGTTAGTGTTAATGCCAAAGTAATAGTATTTCTTATCAAGGAAAAGTAAAGAACGTGGAGTATATTTGAACATATCTGAATCATCACGTTACAAACCTTCAGCTGTGTTCCCTCCTCCGTGCTTGGTTTTATCATTGTAATAGTATTTCTTAACTTTATTTCTTATTTGGACAGTGCTAGGCTCAAGTTACTGTCTCAGTACAAATTAACTTCATACCCTAAGCTCAAAAGTGTGATGCCTTTGTCAGTCAGTTTGTGACAGGGGAGGGAGAGTTATCAGAGTGAGTTTGAGGAGGGTTCTACACTCTGGAAAACATTAGCTCATTTTGGAGGTTCAAGGTATAAAGAAAGGTTCCAGGAGTGCAGAGAGGGAAATAATCTCATGCTACAGGTGAGAAAACAAAAATGGGGTGTAGGAGTATGGAGGGAGAGAAAAGAAGCATATATATAATGGAAAGGAAATGAGATTACTCGTACACAAAGCAGATTAGATGAGGTCTGGGATGTAGATATTGGCAGCAAGAGTGCTGCTTGGGCAGTAACATTATTGTCCAGGAAAACACTCCAATAGGAATTCTGAACTAGAACTAAAAATAACCCTAAAAATATAAATTCATACTTGATAAGAACTCTAAGTGACCTGAGTTCCTGGGTAAAACCCGTTATGTTTCTGCTGTTTCCCCATACTACATCACTGGCATTGTACCAAGAAAGTCCAAGACAGGAATTCAGCTCTCACGTCTGTGTATGTTTTGGAGAATATGGTCCATATAAATGGATGTTGGCAGTAGTCTTGATGAATGGGTTGTTATAGGAAGTCCCTTGTTAGTTTAAGATGAATGGTTACTAGTCCTGATTTTTCAGAGGTTTGTGGTGGATGGAGCTTTTGAAAGAAAAAATCTCAGATTTGTTTACTCACTATTTGGCACCTGTTTGATGAAGTTCACCTTAGAACAAAAGTGCTCACTCATGATTCTCGATAAATTTTGTGACAAGCTTGATGAAGGAGTTTATAGCAATATGTGTCATATATTTTTATTAAAGAATGTAGTACATTCAGAACTGTCTGGAAAGAAATTGTGTCCAAAGCATGGAGTGATCAGGAGAAAGATGAAAATTGCCTGATCTTCATAGGTACTTAACATTACTAGCTGTGTCATGGAGCTTGTAAGAATATGAAAAAAAAATATTTGGTTTAGATGAGTTGGGAGATATGCAATATAGGCAAGATGAAGAGTGGGGAAGATACATAAGGTATGGTTAGGAAATATGTTAGTCAATTGATGTCCTGGGTTTACGGCTAATGATTGGACATTATGTAGATTTTACAAAGGCAGAATGACAGAGAAGAGAAGATGAAGAAAGTGTTGGAAACTGTAGGACTGTAGAGGGTGGGGAACCCAGATGAGAAACTTGCTGAAAGAAGCTATTTTGCCCCCCCTGACATCTCAGATGCTCAGGTAAGAGCTGCCCTCTTCAAAGCAAAAAACACAGCATCAATTGGACCAGACGGTGTCCCGGGCTGCGTCCTACATGAACTCCAAGAAGAGCTAAACCCAAACATAAAACTACTGTTCAATCAGGATATGTACCCAAAGAGTGGCGTACAGCAACAGTGGTCCCTCTCCACAAAGGTGGTGCCTCAACGGATCCTGGAAACTATCGCCCCATAAGCCTGACTAGCTTGGTCTGCAAAGTTATGGAAAGGATCATCATGGACCTCATAAATAAAGATATTGGGGACCTACAGACACTGGATCCTACCCAGTTCAGCTTTGTTAAGGGCAGATCCTGCCTCTTAAACCTGGTTGATTTCTTCAAAACAGTCACCAAGGCCATTGACGAGGGGAAGGTGGTCCACACAGCCTACCTGGACCTCGCAAAAGCCTTTGATACAATACCCCACTCGGGCATTATAGATAAGCTCACAAGCTTAAATATAAACCCCTATGTCACTAGATGGGTTGTAAACTGGCTCAAGGACATAACCCACATGGTTAGAATTGCTGGAGCCATGTCAGACTCCAAACCAGTTACAAGTGGCATCCCACAAGGCTCAGTCCTGGGACCTCTGTTGTTCGGTATATAGTTCTCGGAGGTACAGGCCAACGCGGAAGGACTGTGGCTGACCAAGTTCGCAGATTACTGCAAACTGGGTGCCATAATCGACTCTCCAGCCGACACAAGCATCCTCCAAAAGGGCCTCATAGAAACAGACAACTGGTGCCAGAGCCATGGCCTCAAGCTGAACGCCAAAAAGTGTATAGTCATCCCCTTTGGCAAAAACAAAGTGCCCACAAATTACCACATAGGTGGTAATCCATTAAGTACAGAAGAAGTAAAGCAATCTCTCATTTGACAACCACGTGGCCAAAGTGGTTAGAAAAACATTTTCTATAGCCCACCTAATCATGAAGGGATTCACATCTAGATCAGTGGAGGTCATCGTACCTCTTTACTCATCCCTCATCAGGCCCATAATTGAGTACAATGCCCCTTTTGGGATGTACCTTACCAGACACCTGCAGCAACTTGAAAGACCCCAAAAGTACCTCACCAAGAAGATCAAAGGGCTCAAACAGATGCCATATGCTGCCCGGTTAAGGAAACTCCAGCTCTATTCAGTGGCATACTGCCTGCTCAGAGGCGATCTGTGCCTGACGTATAAAGCCATGTCCAACTCGGAATTAATGGACATGCTGCACCTCAGAAAATCCAAATCCCATCAAGCTACGCGCTCGAGAGACTTGAACCTCAGCACTGAAATAAATAGGACATGCTGGAGGGACAGATTCATAACCCAGAGGCTCCCTTCACTCTGGAATAAAATCCCAGTCCAGGTTAGGCAGAGTCCCTCATTGACTCTCTTCAAGAGGAATCTTGATGAGTGGATGGGAGATTGTAGGTTTACCCCGGGTATCACTTCTGTGTCACTGTTAGACAGAGGCACAGTATACTAACCTCGAAAAAGGGCATAGCAAAATTAATTTAAAATTTGTGGCGAAAGCCAAACACACTCTGGCTAGGCTTATAAATGCCCTGGGGCAAATAGCCTAGTATGAACCTATGAACCTATTTTAGTCTGAGGATTTGAGGAGTTGATTTAATTTGGAGCAGGGGGGATTGGCTGATAAAAAGCCTTGACAAAGAAAATTCGGTACTTGCGTATTATCGCAACCAGATTTTAAGCTTCCTGTAATTATTAATGTTTTCACGAAATTATTGTAGGTTAAAGTAAAACTGAGTTCATGAACTTCCACTTAATACTGTTTCACCTTGCTTGAGAAACAGGAACTAGAATAAGAAGCGCAAGCAGGAGGTTAGGACAACAATTTTCAGCTAGCGTGCTTAACAAACGCAGCCTACAACCATTTTGTGTACCACTCTGCCTGGAAAAGTAGGGCAACTGTGATCCTGTAAGTGTTTCACTTGTACTACTTTTGAACTGACCTTCCTAAAGCAAAACTTGAGCAGTTATGGTACTTTTCTTAATGTGTGTTGAACTCAGAATTCGCCTTGCAGGATTTCTCCTAGGTAGACCATTCTCCAGACTTGCAGATCATGGTCACTTTAACAGGGAAATCCTCTTCCTCGGGAAAACGGTCTATCAAACGAGGTTATCCTGCTGTTCAGACAACTGTTCTAGAGCAGAAAGGAGTCCAGAATTGCTGCTAATGTAGCGACACTCACTTCCTCGCACCCTGCTTGCGAGTAAGCAATGTAAATCAGCATTTGCATCCCCACAAAGACAAGCTCAACTGACTTTTTTTCTGGGGAAGTAAACTTTTCTAACAGTATACTGCTGATGATTTCAGGCTTACTACATGTAAATGTCAACAAATCTTTTAGGCCACGAAAACTGTAGTAATTACAGGAAATTAAAAGTCTGGTTGCGATAATACGCAAGTACTGAAAATTCTGTAGGTGTTGAGTAAAGGAAGCAGAGAATTATAAGGAAAAGGTGGAGTTAATGAAGGATTTTAGGACGACTATTAAGGAACACATTATGTGATATATAATTAGCTGTTTAATAAAAGAGAGAGAAAGCAATGATGGAGAATTTGAGGCATCAGTAGAGTAGGGTAAATGCGGAGTATATAGACAAAATTCTTGGACAGAAATGTAGGAAATTCAAAGGAACAAGAAAAATTTAGCATAGTGAAGGATATGCTTTGTGAAGATTATGCTCAAATGGTATCAGACACCAGTGCATCTGAAGGAGAGATGGTAGTTAAAAGTGAGATGCTGGAGATGTGAAGACAGGGAAGATCATCACCTGTTTTAGTGGTGGAACTTTTGGATGGTGCAGTGAGTATGGAAGAAAAGGGGTGGGGTAGGGAAGTAGAGGATGGTTGGATGTGTTGTCAGTTTGGTGTTGAGTCCGTAGGAGATGTGTAGAGTAAGGCAGTAAAGACAGTATTGCAGGTGTTTTTTGGGAAGTAAAGAAGATAACATTCAGGGAATATAATAATTGTGGGATTATAATGAATGTGTGAGCAGAAGTTTTATTAGCAAGGTATGGAGGGAGAAAGGGGATATAAAGTATTGTTAAAGTGGCGGGAGAGGTGAGGGTTGAGGGAATGGAAAGAACTCGATGGCAGAATGTAGTAGGGAAAAGATATAGCGGTTTTGGATTGAAGAGGGTAGAGGGCATGCCTTGGGGATGGTAGGGATAGTAAACATCTTCCTATTTGGCAGGATAGTGGTTTTCTTTTCAAAATCAAGTTACAGAGCCTTACACTCTACTTCTCTGTAGCATGGAGCCATGCTAATAATAATGTTTTCTAAGTATTCTTGCATAGCTATGTTAGCTGTTTTCAGCTGCTTTTCACCCTTTTGTGTTTTCTTTTATTCTTTTTTTACTTATGTAAATCCCTTACTTATCTTAACCCTCTAGATTTCTTCTGTGTGTGTTATTCCATATCTCATTTACTCTTATAACTTATTTCATAACATTGTTTTCTTGTTTAAAAAAAAAAAAGCTGTACGTTCTTGAAGGGCATGCTCCTGTGTTTTTCCAGTATTTTTCTTTTCATTACAGTTAATTCATACCAATCTCTTTCCTTTTGCATAGTCAGATAGCTCCGATTATGCTGTGCATTTTATCAGGATTTAAAGCACTCGTACACACGTGTATCATACCAGGCATTCCTACAGGTATGACTTGCATTTTGACTGTTGCTAAGGTTACTGATATTGTGAGCATGAGCTTTATCTGAGAACTCAGAAAACTATAAGGATAGTAGGGGCAATAGCATCTTTGTAACACTGTATGAGTAAATCATGACAGTGGTGTGGTTTCCTAGCTTGTGTGTAGCACCTTCTGGATCACTTTACTTAACTTGCTTCTGTTGTTTTTTCCTAGGTTGAACACTATGCAGCTGTCCAGCCCCATATTGTGCCATCATACCTCTTAACTGTCCATTTTTTTGGTCTTTTCCTCATAATGAAATTGTATTTTTTCTGGCAAAACTCTGTGAGGATCGAATTCACTAAACAATGACAAACATTGAGTTTCAGACTTCAGAGAATGCATAATAACACATTTTTTTTTATTCTAGCAACTCTGAATTTATAAGAGCAATATTTCAAGTGTGTCCCTATTTTGGGGTTTCTTTCATCCCATTATTTTTGGCTTTGTTCTGATTTCTTGTGCTAAGAGGTCATGTGTGCTGTTTGTTATAATCTATATATTCCATAGCACTGTCTGATATTATGATCCATCTTCCCCAGTACGTACGATTTTATTATCCTTGCAAAAAGATTCCACCAAAAAGGTTTACGAGAGCAAATAGAAAAGATTTTTTCCTTTGGGTGTTAAGAAACGATGTTGACCCTTTTAATGTCCCCCATTTCTACTGTTCTTGATTGTCTGGCTTCTCTTTTTAATAAAGGAGATATATTTTCTATATTTAAACTACATTTGGCAGCCATATCAAATTTTCATATAGAAGATAAAATTATTGTTTGGCTTCTTCCATGTTATACAAGACTTTTTTGAAAGGCACTTAGACCCCAGTAAAAGAGCCTTCACCTCCCTGGGGCCTGACAGTGGTACCACATGGTCTGACTCAAAAATCCTTTGAACCTTCGGCAAAAAATGATTTAAGGTTCTATCTTGGAAAACAGCCTTTTTAGTAGCTATCATTTCTGCCAAAAGGATTTCTGAACGTTTTCATCAAAGACTCTGTAAAGACGGGGTTACTTTATGAACTAAACCTTCATTTTTACCTAAAGTGGCTTCTGAAACTATAATTAACCAGCCCATTAATTTACCAGTTTTCTTTCCAATTTTTCAAATAAAGGAAACTGTATGCTACATCTTCTGGACGTGCACAGGCAATTAGATTTTTTATTTACACAAAACTAAAGAAAGCAGGAAATCAGACCAGCTGTTTGTCTCCTTCTCAGGAAAGTTGACTGGGTTCTTCAGTATCTAAAGTTTCATTGGCTAAATGGATAACTAATTACATTTCTTGGATCTATTCCCAACAAGGTATTTCTCTACCAAGACCGCCTAAAGCCCACTCAACCAGATCCATTGCCACTTCATATGCTTTTTAGTCAAGAAATTCTATTGATATTTGCACAGCAGCCACATGGTCCAATGCTCATACCTTTGTAATTCATTACAAACTGGACCTAATTTCCAGAAACAGAATGGTTCAGTGGTTCTCCTGAATATCCTTCCATGAGGGGCACCCAAGATTCATGTTGTTGGAGACTCTGTCCCATTCATTGAGAAAGAATGAAAAGGACATCAGATTTAAAAGTTATGTACTCACCATAGCTAGTCATTTATGTTGCCCATTTTCATTCTTCCTCAACTCCCCCCTCCCTTTCATACCCCTTCCTATAATCTTCTGGAGTGAGTTGCTGGTTTTATTATTGGAACCTATAAGTTCTCGGTTTGAGCCCTATTCTTTTATCTGTCTCTTTCTCTTACTTCTTAATGTGGACTTTATGACAACAAACTCAGTCTGAGGTACTGGGGATGGACTGGGGCATTATGGGTAGAGAGATGAGCTTGAGAGTAGGGTCCAAGTTCTAAAGTATGTGGTTGAATCAGATTAGAGTATGAGATCCATAATTCATTCATTGAGGAAGAATGAAAATGGACAACACAGATGTTTAGTTATGGTGAGTACATAACTTTTAAATTTGGTTAGTCACTAGTATGACATTTAAAACATAACTCAGCCCAGAGTAACCACATTTTCTACTGGAATTTCTTTTCATGATCTGCACACAATCAGATGCCTGGCAAAGGTTTAAAACATGGTGGCAATGTTATACTGTCAGTTCAAAAATTCGGAATTTGTTCTTTCTGTATTAACTACTTCCAAGCTACTGTTGACAATGCTGTTGTAGTACTTTCAGTCCTGTAAGTGAGCTGGAACAAAGAAAATTCACATACTGTTTGGTACTATTCTTTAGAAAAAGTTGTACTTTTCTTTCTTCCCGCAACCCTTTTTTCTGCCATGTTTTTGTTTATGGACATTAGGTCAGTAAGTTTCAGAGCATTATTTTATGGACACTGACCAAGGGCAGTGAAATGACATGTGATAAAGCTGTAAAATGGTTGTGTGCTTTCTGAGTTGAAAGACCTTGGCCAAGCCAAAAAATAAAACTAGACCAGAGCTTTTCATGAGTGCTTTCTTATATATTTGCATTCCTTTGCTAGCTTGGTAAATTAACTTGTTCAAAGAGATCTTGTCAGCCATGAACCAAGCTATATGTAGCAGGAAAAGTGTAAAATACTTAATAAAAAAATATATTCACACACACACACACACACACACACACACACACACACACACACACACACACACACACACACACACACACATTATCTATCTATCTAGCTATATATTTTTTTTGCATCCCTACAGGGCCTCTACTACCTACAGCCATTTGACCCAGTCATTCACTGGTGGGTGGAATGCTAGGCTTTCTTAGGTTAAGTGAGAGCAATGTGCGCCCATTTTTTCCCACCCAGGAAATCTTGTTGCCCCCCACCCCAGTGTTGAGAGTCAGATGTTATGGAGCAGGACACCTTGCTGTTCCTGTGAGACAGTTGATAACCCACTAAGGGCAGAGCAGTCATTCCTTTGGTGGCTCACCAAACTCTGCTGCATTCTGTCTTCACAGGAGGCTTGTCTCCACACATAAAATCCCTTTGGCTTGTGCATCTGCATTGTGGCACTGTTTGCTACCTAGGCTTGTATTCCATGGATGTAACACCTAGTAGTCCTATGAAGTGTCACATAATTGGCAAGCGGAATCTGCATCCCTCCACATGGGACAAGTGAGCCATGAGTGGCCAGTCATTCCCATCCTTCTACAGACACCAGAGCTTCTTTTCAAACTCTAGTCACCTGCACTGCAGTTAGAGCTTTATCGCTCTGTGTCGCAGACCTGCCTTAGAAAGTACAGTGGATAATCAGGTGCCTAATTGTTGAATAAACCTCCATTGTGTTGTTACAAGAATAGAGTGAGTGTCTCAGTAACAGCTAAGTCACATCTATAGACTACAAAGACAAGACAGTGGAAATCTACCATGCTACAGATGGATATAGGTATACTAAAATGCATTGAATCCTAGATGTAAGTGGGGTCTTGTATATGAATTTTTTTTAACAAAAAACATCTTTATTAAATTATGTATGACACAGATAATCATACATTTATATAAATGAAAAACCATATTGACATAATTTTAGTTGCAAACACTGTACATCATAAACCATATTGACATAATTTTAGTTGCAAACATTATACACCACTTGTAGTCTATCCAGTCATTATCAGTCAGACATCACATTGCTCGCTCAAATCCCATCCACAAAACCCATCCCTCCTTTCCATTGCGTGCACCATTACCACAATTTTCACTTCCCTCCATGCAGCTTGCTCTGCCCCCTCCAAAGATCGCAGCCCCAATTGTCCCATGTCTGCCCCCACATTCACTACAACCAGTATAGCTGGTACAGACCCTAGCCTTCACCTTCTAGTAACTGCCACCAGCACCTCCAGCAACCATCATAATTAGTCTCAGCAAGACCTCATCACAGCTTGGCAACTCCGACCCTGCACCACAAACCAAAAAATCATCTCCTTAGCTGCACCAGCTGCCCACCCAGCATTCTGACAGAGCAGTCCAGAGGGAACCCAATGTCTGCCAACTCACCATACTCTCAGAAAACATTTTATTTATTTTACATTTGTTAGTCCGACTGGACACATGTCCATTTACAGCGGAGGCCCGCTGAGAAAAGCTCCATCAAGTTATTATAGAAACATGATAAAACATTTACATATTACATAAGGATACATAGATTTAAACGAAGAGCAGGAAAACATTACAGTGTACTAAGGTATTGTCTTGATTCAACAAGTCAAAAGTAGAGCATGGAGAAGCAACATACTTACAGTTAAATGTTATGCATTACAGAGTAAGAGACTGAGATATTATACTGAAATAACATAATAAGTCTTGAAAGAGGATGTAGAGAAACAACTTATTCCAGTTCTAGGTTTGCATTAGATTCCTGATGCTTACAGCATATAGATTGAAAATGCGGATTGTTATGTGATGCAGGGGCATAACCATTTGTTCATTAGGTGCTCTTTGAGAGAATTTTTGAATATGGTGAGCGAAGGAGCAGAGGTTAAAGAAGTGGGGAGGTTGCTCCAGTTTCTGGCTATGTTGTGGGAGAACAGTGCCTTTCCTGCAGTGTTATTGGCTTTAGAGATACAAAGGAGTGTTTTTTCAGATGAGCGTAGGGGGCGATTTGAGATGTACTTGGTTAGTAGTTGGTTAATAGATGGGGTTTTGTCAGGGTAGTTCAAGATCTTGTAGGCAAGTGTTAATTGGTGGTATTTCAATATTTGTGGAAGTTCTAGCCATTTTAGTTGAAGTAGTGCCTGACAGTGGTGGGTCCTGTAGCTGGAGTTATTAGCAAATCTGGCGATTTTGTTGTAGCAAGACTGAAGTAGATCAAGGTCATGTTTTCTTGTCAGGGTAAGGATAGGTACGGCAAACATAAGGGTGGATAGCAGGTGAGTTTGTGCAAGAGTAATTCGTGCCTAATCAGTTAGAAATTTTTTGTGTCTGTAAAGTGTGCCCATTTTTTGTGGACCTTTTTGATTGTTTGTGAGATGTGGACATCAAACAGTAGTTTGTTGTCAATTTCTACACCAAGGAGTTTAGTGTGGTCAGTTGGAGAGATGTTAGTCCCGTTCTTGGATGTGATTGTGAAAGGATGATGGTTACATTTGGATTTGTTGGGGACAAATATGAGTAGTTTAGTCTTGTTGGGGTTTAGAATGAGCTGGATCTGGGTGATCCAGTTTTCTACCGAAGTGAAGGATTCCTGGGTAAGTTTTTGGAGGGTAAGGAGGGATGGTGCGGAACAGATGAGAGTTGATTCATCTGCTTATTGAATGAGTGAAGCATGTTGGGTGGTGGTATGTAGGCTGTTCGTAAATATGGAGAAGAGTAGGGGGCCTAATATTGATCCCTGAGGCATGCCTATTGTGGTTGGGAGTAGGGGAGATAGAGTGTTTTTCCACTGGACAGATTGTTGTCTGTCTGACAAGTAGCATTTGAACCATGCTAAAGTTGAAGGGGCAAAGGATAGGGAGGACATAAATTCTAGTAGCATGGAGTGTGACACCATGTTGAATGCCTTGGACAGGTCTAGGAAAATTGCTGATATGAATTTGTTATTGTTACTGTGTAGGTTAACTGTATTTGTGAAGGACAGAAGAGCATTTGTAGTGCTATGGTGCTGTCTGAATCCGTGTTGTGTGGGAGAGAGGAGGTGGTTAGAGTTTAGAAATTGTATAACTTGGGGATGAATACACCGCTCAAGTATTTTGGATAAGGGGGGGTAGGATAGCTATGGGGCGGTAGTTAGAGAATTCGTAGGAGTTGCCTCCTTTATGAAGAGGGATTATGAATGATACTTTCCATAGCTTTGGGATGTATGCTTCTTGTATGGAGCGGTTTATAAGGATGGATACTGGATATGATAGAGAATCAGCTGCAATTTTTAGATAGTTGGTTAGTAAGTTGTCTGCAGCAAGGGTTGTAGGTTTGAGTTTTTAAAGGAGTTTTTTTATTGTGGTGGTAGGGATAGGTGAGAGGGTTAAAGAGGGGATGTTCTTTAGTGGTTGGGTAGGGGTATTTGAGAGGTGGGTTTGGGAGATCTGCGAGGAAAGTGATAGAATGGATTCTGTGAAGTATTTGTAAATTGGGAGGCAATGTTTGTGGTGTCATCATTGATGGTGGGAGATGGCGTTGATGTTTTGCCTGGGTTAAGTAAGGAGTTAATAGAATGCCAGAACTTTTGTGGGTTGTTAGTGTGTTTGGTTTGGCTATTAAGGAAGTAATTTTGTTTATCAAGTTTGGTTTGTCTTTTTGCCTGATTCCTTAGTTTCTGGTAGTTTTGTTTGGATAGGTTTGTGTTATCTCTTTTCCAGGCTTTCCATGCTCTATCTCTGGCTTTAAGTAGAGCTCTTTTATCCCTGCTTAGCCATGGGGCATAGTTTGCCTTGACTCGAATCCTTCTAAGGGGTGCAGTAGAGTTGAGGATGTTAGAGATGGTGCTATTGAAGTAGTCAATGGCTTGGTCTAGTTGTAGTGTAAGTAGTGGGTTCCAGTTACAGTATTTTAGGATGTAGTTAAGATCTTGTGTATTTAGTTTCCTGTCATCTCTGAGTTGTCTGTTGGTGATAGGGTTGGAAAGGTTGGAATGTTTACGTAGAAGGAATGTGGGGTGATGATCACTCAGGGTGTCAGGTAGACATCACGTGTGATAGTTGTGTTTTGAGTAGTTTACAAGTGTCCAGTCTAAGATTGACTGTTTGCGGAATTTCTTGTCCACTCTAGTGGGATCTTGAATGAGTTGGGTAAAGCCGTAGAGGTTGATATGGTTAGTACGATTGTTGGAGTTACAGGCTAACCAGTTGGTATTTAGGTCACCTAATAGAATGGATTCATTGGGTAGTTTGGTTGAAATCCATTGTAGAATTTCTTCAGTGGTGAGGGAGTTGTTTCCTGGGGGTATGTAACAGCAGATGATGTTGATTGTTTTAGTTCTGTTTATATTAAGGGTTGCTACTAAGGTTTCAGCATTCTGAAATGTTGGAGTTGGGAATTGAAGGTGTTTTATGTCTAGTGAGTTTTTAAAGAGTATGGCTACTCCACCACCCTTCTTATGTTTTCTGTCTTGCCTTAGTATGTTGTATCCTGGTGGTAGAATTTCTTCACTATGTATGTTAGGTTTTAACCAGGTCTCAGTGATAGTAATTATGTCGGGGGAGTAGTGGGTTATAAATGCTTGTATATCAGGGAGTTTGTTAGTTATGCTCCTGATATTCAAGTTAATGATTAGTAAGTCTGAACTTTGCTTGGGTGTGAGTGGGTGGTAGTTAGGTCCTGGATTTGGGTGGATGTCTCCTGCTATGAGAAGTTTTTTTGTGATGAGTAATATGTGTTTAATATTGTGTGTTGCTTGTATGTGGTGTTTATATGATGGTTTTGTGGTGTGGGTGGTTGTTAATAGAGTTTTACTTATGTGTAGCAATGTGTTGTCCTTAAATAGTGTAGGAGTAATGGGGAAGTGTGTGTGTCTGTTTGGGTTAATGTGTGTGTATGTAACATGGTAGTTAGTGCTACATAGTGGTATTGTGGGATGAATGGATGGTATGTATGTTAGTATAGTGAGGATAGGAAGAGGAGGCACATTAGGAGGGGTTTCATTGTTTTTTGTGTGTGTGAAGTGTTGTAGCTTAAATCGGGAAAGGAAGAGGGTAGGCTAACTAGAGGTGGGAGTGGGGCTGTATTGTAGAAAGTGTGGGTGTGATGATGTGTCTGTGATTGTCTGTGGTGTGTGGGGATAGGATAATGAGGTAGTGGGTGTGGTGTAGTAGCTATAAATATAGAAGTACTGGGGGGGAAGGTGAGATTAGGGGGTAGGGTAGGGGAGTGGAGTGAGCCCGTAGGACGAACGGAGCGGGCTAAGCTACAAAGTGGAGTTCCAGGAGCCAATCTGTTGTTCAGTGAGACTGTGCACTAAATAGTTTCCTTTGGTGAGTAACACCTTTTTTGGAGATTTTTGTTACATGTACTGCTAAGGTCAGTCCTCCCAATAACTGAGATAGAGGCAGAGATTCAAGGACTTCCTAGTGGGATTGTATTGATAGCTTATGCTGGTAGGCTGGTTTTGTTTAAAAAGGTAAGTCGGAGCCCAGAGTTGCGCTTTGAGTGCACAGGGAGAGTTTTAAGCCCGGTGTTCGTCTGTCATCTAGTGGCCAATGGGAGGAAATGCCAAATCACTAGGATATTTCTTAAAGGAACCTAAGAGAAAATAAGATGTAAGTAGTGGGGAACAACCTCGGAGTAGGTCCGCGAGTGTGCTGGCCCTGATACCATCCACTATGACAACTGATTAAACTTACATTGAGTAATATCATTATACAGAGACGCTGTAGGTTGAATCCTACACTGTAAGGCTGAGAGGATGCATCCTGGTTTTCCCCACGTAGTTCAGCTTGGTATGTTTAAAAGCAGATGGGGGTGGCCTGGTTTTCTATGCAGAGCTTCCAAGATTGAGCAATATCACTGTACAGAGATGCTGTAGGTTGAATTCCTACACTGTAAGGCTGAGAGGATGTGTCCTGGTTTTCCCCACGTAGTTCAGCTTGGTATGTTTAAAAGCAGATGGGGGACCTGGTTTACTATGCAGAGCTTCCAAGATTGAGCAATATCACTATACAGAGATGCTGTAGGTTGAATCTTACACTGTAAGGCTGAGAGGATGCGTCCTGGTTTTCCCCACGTAGTTCAGCTTGGTATGTTTAAAAGGGGGGGGCCTGGTTTACTATGCAGAGCTTCCAAGGGACAGCAACCACACGGGCGACCTGAAGTCATCTTGATTAGGGAGGTAGGATTTTCCCAAGCACCTTTGTCCTCCTCAACACACTTCTAACACCTGCTGCCTACCTGAGGAAAAATTCATTGGAGTCTGCCTGGGGTACAAGAACACCCAAAGATCCCAAATCCTACAGACTCCACTGCATATCTAGGAGGCTCACGTATATCTCCACATTGTTTCCTTGTGAATTTCCCATCCATTATCACTTCTCAATCCCCCCAAATCTCCTACAACTGACCCCCATAGTTATCATGTAACATTTTTGACTAATAACTATTTCCCCAATTAACAGCAGCCTGTGGTCCTGACTCCACCAAAAACTCCATCAATGTTGGTCTCCTGCCCCGAATCCCCCATTCCCCTCTTTCTGCCTACACTATGACATCAATCCTTGACGGGGAAGACAATCTCTAGCTTGCAGTCCAAACAAACTCCTGGCCACCTCCCATTCCACCACCTTTGCCCTTCCAACCACATGTTCCCAACACTTTGGTTCCCCTGCCAGTCCTCCCCAATAAATTCCAGCCCACCTTCTCATTGTTTGTATCCCCAATTGCTGTCATCCCCATCAGAAGAATCCCCTCCACTTCCATGGTGGTGCATCTCCCAGAATGCCCTCCACTACCCTATGAATATAATACTCGGCATGGTCATTGCCACTCTCCCCAAGGCTGTGCGTCCAAAATCCCAGTCTCATCCCACCTGTCAAGCCTCCCCCATCCCACCACCTTCCCTTTCACCTTGAAGTATAGTTCTGTGCTTGTGCCATGCATAGGTGCCTCGACCATGTCATCCCAAGACACCCCTCCAAATCAGGCAATTCCAAAATGCCTTGCACCACTGGAAGAATCAGCCTATCCCATTTGACTCTTGCCATCCTGCCCTCCCAGACAAATTCCAGCAGCTCCTCATCAGTTGCCATCCACAACTGCACCCTGGTTGTAAAAATATGCCTTACTTGTGTACAAAACCAAAGGGACCAAAAATTACCTAACTGCCTGTATCCTGCCATCCACATCCATCAACAGAGCCTCCAGCCTGACAGCTCTTGAACTATATTTTGTCTTGTCTCCTCCACATATCCTCACTTGCCACACCACAAGCTCTTCCAATCCATACTCCCAAGCACTTCATCCCATCATGTCCCCACAAATATGGATACTGCTGAACCAGTCCATGCATGGGCACATAATTCACAGACATCTCTCCCATTTTAGTCTCACCAGTTTTGCGTCCTGAAAAGACGCAAAACTGCCTCAAAATGTTCCACAACACTGAAATGTCTGCCCTTAGTCCCATCAGGTGCAAAACAATATCTGCAAACAGAGACAGCCCCTGTTGACCACCACACCAACTATATACTTGAACCTCTGAGCCCCCCCCCCACTTTCTTTGCCAACGGCTCCAAACACAATGCAAATAACATAGGGGAAAGTAGACACCCCTACCCAAACAGAAATCATCAGAGAGGGACCCACCCACTCCAATTTTCGTCTCTGATGCCTCACATATCCTCCTAATCCAACCCCACAGTTCTGTCAGGGAATGCAAATACCTTCATTGCTTTTATATGAAATTTGTAAACCATAGTCACTAAAGTACATATAGCGGATAGTCATAGATTCATAAGTGTGTAATAGACTAATGAAAACAAGGGCCGTTTTAAAGATAGCCATGCATCCCAAATCTCTGATGAGTTATGGTACCCTTAATAATTGTAAGCAGGGGCTTTTGAGAGGAAACATTTACAAGCAGGGTCTTTGGAGATGAAAACTGTTACAAGCCTGTCTGTGTCACTTAGAGACACAATTACCAAACCAGGGATAAATTCATCAGATGAGATTGTTAAGGATATTTCATGAGTAGCATAGCCACAGGTAAGAACTCTTGAGTGGGAGCCTCAATGATGAACTTATGAAAGTATTTATAATCCTTAGACCCAAAATATTCACATATCTACCTTGTTTTATTTGGGGGGGGGGTTATTTTTACTATTATTGTTTAATGTTGCAAAAATATTCTACCTAGTTCTCAGAAATATTAAATTCAAAATAGTGCTGTGCCCTAAAGGACAGAAATGTATGAGATGCTTGTCTTGTCACAGTCCATTAATCTATGAAAAAATTAGAAAAGACTGGCTCCTCATTATTTAGCATTCCTCTGTGTGCTGTAGATTTCTGAATACAGGCCACTGCATTTGCTGGAAAAAATAGCAAGCATAAAACATAGTTTTCTGTTCTTGCTTTCCTTTTTAATCAGTAAAAGTCTAAAAAGCCACTGTAAATGAAATACTGCGTATTTTATCGCTAACCAGAAACTTGACAGCTTTCACACTAATGTTGAACTCCTGGTATTTCTTTTTGTGTAAAATGTACAGTTTTTGTCAGTGTTTGGAAATGGTTTATTTTTGTATATTTTGCCCATTTACAAGATATATTTTAAATACAGTACCAGCCATTCTTTCTTGCTTTACCATCCTTTGTTGAACTTACTCAAATTTACTGAGATATGCATGAATTACTTTTATGGCTTGTTTTCCTTATTTGCACAATTGCTATCTTCTGTATAGGAAACGTCACCTGGATATTGTATGTTAATATGCCAAACCAGTTTTGTAGTTGTCTGTGCAATCATTTTTAAAGGTGTTTACATTTAAGGTATATAAAGCATGTTATGTTTTTCATTACCAAAATGCATACAAAACAAGGCATCTGTCATAAAAGAAGTCTTTTGAATGCAGTTTCTGCTGAATAACATTGTATTTATGATGCAAAATGGATATGTTTAAGTACTGCTGCTGAAAATGAAGATGTTTAACAGGGTTCTTAGAACTTGTTGATATCAGAGTGCAAAGAAACACTGATGACAATACCGATGTGAATGTAGATGCTTTGATATGCATTGAGTATTAGTAGGAATGTCTATCGGTGCCCTAATCTGTATGTTTGACATACATAAATTTTTTCCTAGGCTACAAATATGCACACAAACACATACACACACACATACATGGATATGGATATACAAAGTAGATAAAGCAGCCCCTGCAAGTGCAACAACTGCACGGCTCCAAAAGTCCTTATAGCAGTAGAAAACATTGAGTGCCAGCAGACTGAAGCATAAACCATTTATTAGCTCAAAAGAATAATAAAATAGAGACAAAACAGACCGGTTTTGGCTGTAAATATTACAAAGCCTTTTTCAGTGAAGTAAAGACATATACACACTTGTTCTCCTTTTTATAGGCAACCATTAGATGAGGCTCCAAATTAGTAAATTAATTAACCATACCAATTAGAGGTATTCATTAAGCCCTGGTGAAAATAAAGCCCCCAGTTTGATAATCCATTTCTTCTCTTTATTGTTTAAAATCTGATGCCAACCTGATTTATTTGTTCTCTGTCCAATAATTCTATCACAGTAAAAGTAAAGAATGCATTCTTGTGTACCTCATTATGTTTATATAAAGCATCCATGAGCTTTTTCTGTCTGTCACTTAGATGTTCAGAAATTCTGAATTTTAAAGGCCTGGGCATTTGTCCCACATAAAATGCAGCGCAGGTCCAGGTAACCAAATAAATCACCCAGTCCGTCTGACAGTTTGCAAAAAAGAAAATATCAAATACTTGCCCATTATTTTTGCTGCTGAACTGGCATGTCTTCATCACCCTTCTGCAGTGAGTGCAATGGCCACAGGGAAAACATCCCTTAAGTTGGTCTCCCATGAGAGTGGTTTGTATAGAATCACCTTTACATCTCCAACCATGTTTGTAATGACTTAAAAATGGACCCAAATGTTTGCCTCTCCTGAAGGAGAAATGACATCTGTCATCCAAAATCTCACATAGTTTGGTATCTGCTAAGAGTATGTTCCAATGTCTTTGGACACTGTTAAGTAGGACATTAGTGTTCCTTCCATACGTAGTGACCAGTTGGGCAGTTGGATCTTTGTCCATAGTCTTATCCCTGTATGTTAAGAGATCCTGCCTATCACAATTCACCACCCAATGTCTAGCCTGAAAGATGTTCCCCATTTTGTAGCCCCTATTCCTGAATCTAGTGGTAAGGTCTTCTTGATGTACCTGATAGGTAGCATCATTTGAGCATATGCGTTTCATATGCAAAAAATGTGATTTGGAGATGTTTTTGCATATATGTGGAGGGCAAAAGCTGGTAGCATGGAGAAGGGAGTTATATTGGGAGTATTTACGATACACTTCTGATAAAGTATGATCATTGTTCCTAATGACTAAAACATTCATAAAAGTGATCCTGTTAGTATCGTAGGTGATGGTAAATTGTATACCCCATTTGTTGTCAATTAAATATACAACAAACTCCATAAGATAATCCGGGTCCGATCTCCATACTAACCAGCAGTCATCCAAGTATCTTCTCCAAATATCAATCTCATCTAGATAGATGTTATATGTGTTGTCATAGATGAGCTGTTCCTCAATGTGGGCCATGAATAAGTCAGCGTATATGGGAGCAAATGAAGCTCCCATAGCAGTGGCTTGTATTTGTAAGTAGCATTTGTTCTGGTAGTAGTACATGTTCTTAGTAAGGACGTGTTCCGCAAGGCAAAGTAAAAAAGTATTGAATCCCAGTTGGTACAACTATGACTTGTATAACCAGTATTCTAGTGCTTCCAGGCCCGCCCAATGAGGGATGTTAGTGTACAATGCAGAAACATCTAGGGTGCAAAGCAACCACCCTGGTTCAAGTTGTATCTCCGAAATAACTTTAAGGAATTCCCTAGTGTCTTGGATACGGGCCCTAACCCATTTGAGAAGTGGTTTGAGATGCTGTGTCAGAAAGTGGGATAATGGTTCAGTGATAGAACCCCTACCTGAAACTATAGGTCTACCAGGTAGATTTTCCAAGTTCTTGTGTATTTTAGATGGAAAATATATATACTGACTGGAAGAGTTGGGCACCGTGAGGTGATGCAATGTGTTGTCCGTAATGATTCCCTCATTCTTGGTGGATGCCAAAAACTAATTGATTTGTTTCTTGAAGCCAGGAGTTGGGTCCAATTTCATATGGATATAATAACAACTGTCAGTTAGCTGTCTTATAGCTTCTGTTTTGTATTGGGTCCAATCCTGTACCACCACTGCCCCGCCTTTATCTGCAGGCAAAATTGTTAAATCATGGTTTGTTTCTAGTTCATGGATAGCATCCATGTTGGTATTTGACAGATTGTTTGATTTGGCACCCAACGCCCTAAAGTTAAAATGCAGATCTTTGTGAATGCAATTTTGAAACATTAACACATTATGATGCATTGGTGACATGAAATTTAATTTGTGGTATATGAATCCATCCTGCGAGTCAGTATTAGGTGCTGTCTGAAAAAAATAATCTGAAGTTAAGTAATCTACAAAATGAGGTAATATCTTGTGCAAATGTATCTTCAGACACATAAAAGCCAGGTATAAAATTAAGACCTGTATTCAAAATTTTAACTTGGGTGGGTGCCATCAGTTTCAACAATCCCTCCATATTGTCCACCATTGTGATGTTTCCTGCCCCCTCTCCTTTGCCTGGCCCTAAAGGTATCGGTGCATTGCTTCTTTTGGAGGCTGGGGAATCTGGGGCATGCTGTGCAACAGGCTCTAAACCTGACGAGGACTCACCAGAAGTATCATAACTGGATGAGGAAGGCTTTTTTAAAATGGACCTTGGTCTTTTCCTTTTAACCACCTTCCTATGGGTTTGCTCGAACCTGACGTGCTTATTGCTAGAAAAAGGATGCCCACCCTCATAGTTATCTAGAACCCTATGGAACTTTCTCATTTTTCTGTCTTTCAATTGCTGCTGCAGGGTTAGCAAATCCTGGCTAATCTTCCTAAGACCAGTGTTGTAGGTTTTCTGTCCTTCAAATTTCTGATCCACTTAAAGAAATCCCAATCCCTCCGAGCTACATGCTTTAGGGACCTAAACCTTGTCACCACATTAAACAGAACATGCCAGAGGGATAGATTCCTATCCCAGAGACTTCTCATACTCTGGAATAAACTACCTATCTATATCAAACAAAGCTCCTCATTAGCACTCTTCAAGAAAAATCTTGATGATTGGATGGGAAATAGGAAATTCACCCTGGGGATCACCTCTGTGGCTCTGCTCGACAGTGTCACAGGAAAATAATTTTCTTGGGTGGCAAAAGCCAGGGTACCTTTTTGGCTGGGCTTGTATAGGCTCCAGGGCCGATAGCCTAGTACCTACCTATGAACACATTTGTGTGATTTCTGATATATCTTTATCAGTAGTTCTCTCATAATGAGAGGCTAAGGTTTCCACAAAACCCATGGAAGCTCTTTGTTGAGCCACAGCCCATTGTTCTGTAAAAGTGGTGTCAATATTTTGAACTAATGGCTGTATACGTACCCTCAGCACCCGTGGTGAAATGCCCTTGGTTAGATATGCCTTGAAAAGCTTAGAATGCCATACGTTGGTCTGAAGGGACCTCATACACTTGTTTAGTTTGCAGAACTGTGCTTCACATGTATTTTCCAAAACCAAATCCTCAGGCCCATTTTGATTAACTATGTTGCCAAGGCAAAATATGGCCAAATCATCCCTGTATGAGGATAAACCCTGCAGCAGGTTAGTATGATCCATTGGTGGTCAATAATCAGCACTTAAAATAAATTCTATTTATCCCCTATACTAACACCAGGTGTTGGAACTATGAATATATGATAAATACCCCAATTGGAGTATTCAGAAAGCCTAAACTTGATCCAGTGGTCAAGAAAAATTCCTGCACTATTATTTCAAAATTCTTGTCATATAAATATTAAATCATATAATTAATTAAGCAATGGGCAACCCTTACAGCAATGCTATGTTCATGTACTAATCCAATAAGAAATGGTCGAGTGTGGACAATATTACCCCCTGCTCCTCAATGAGCTTGTTTAAGCAGTGCTACATCTCAACGCTCAGTTTAACTACTGTGAACTACTCCAATCAGTAACTCTGCAGTTATAAAGTGTTTATATAAATATCCAACATTTATTGAGACTTAGGACAATATTAGCCCCTGCTATTGAATCACTCAAAAGACCACTGACCTTTATTCTTAAGCAGTGCTAAGCCCATAGTCTGCATATCCATGATCTCCACCATAGTCAATCATGAACTATAATAGCCCTTGCCATTCATAAACATTTGTTACCATCCAAAAGAAGTCAGACCATGGATCAAGAAAGGCTGATGAAAGTCATATGTCCAACATCTAAATGGGTATTAATAGTAATAATGAAATTGGCCCTGCCAATGTAAATATACTTCCTGCCAAGGATTTTTACCCTTTGGTATAGCTCATCTGTGATAAGGAAAACATTTTTTAATTTTTAGTTTTAATGATAAGGTCCCAGAGGTTGGGTCAAAACCCAACTAAGGAATCTTGTTATGATATGCAAAGATGTTCCCAGAATAATATATAAATGTAATATTAGGTGTAGGCTCATAAACACCATGAAATGAAAAATAATTATATAAAATACACAGAAAAAAAGATGAATGACTTCCAAAAGGTGTAACAATTATAAACCAATAATGCAGGTTCACAAATCCACAGTCCCAAAGCACAATTAGTGCTGGAGTTAATAGCTAGTATATATTACAATAAGTCATAAATATTGCTGTAAATATGTTATAAATCCTGTCCTGAACAGTTAAACACTACTGGCTATATAAGTATTATAATCCTACCACAAATATGTTCATACAATCAAAATTATCCCAACAGCAGTTAAACTAATCCACATACTAATGAAGTCCAATTTAATACATGAGGATAAGAAAAATGATCCCAAGTAAAAATATATATGGTCTGATTAACTCAAAAACGAATTTGTGAAAAGAATCATAATTTACTTAAATGCCCATAGCGAAACAGATTTCATACTTCAGCTTCAAAAGCAAGTATAAAGTTCTGAAACTGTAAATCCAAACCCAATACGATATTTGGCAACAGTATACTGCTGATTCCGCCATTAGCTGTTCGTAAATTGAGTCCCCAATGTTCCTCCTGTACTAAAAAATGAACTATAACCAAGTCCAACAAGATGGTGACTGAAGAAATGTCCACTGAAGAATGTATCGCTTTCTTTTCTGAAGAAATGTCAAGCAGAGGTCTTTATTTTGCCTCTGAAGAAATGTCACTGAAGTAGACCAGACAAACTCAGTATTGCTGTATCTGTTATTCTTTATTTGTCTCAGAACAAATTCTTGCCAAACAGTTAATTCTATCAGAGCTATTTCAATTCTATTATAACACAGCTAGACAGATGAATAGACTAAGGCATGCTTAGTTTAAAACGTCACCCCTGAATGAAACATACTGTCCAGTTTATATACTCTTTTCAACCAATGTTATTTTTTATGTCTTTGTGACTTGTTCTTCTGGTTTCTGTCTGTGTCATGAAATAGTCCATGGTTATTTCATGCCCTTTTATGGTCCTTGCTGTATCTGAAGACTTCACAAAAGTTTCTCCATGTCATCTTTGTGTCACTTGACCTGTCTACATTTTATTTATTTAATTCTGCATCTGAAAGCCAAGAAAGTCAACTTCCTTTTTTTCTATAACAGGATGCATTTACAGTATCGCCCACGGTTATATGTTCTTAATATCTAAGCTGAACATAACTGTTCTTGCAAAGCAAGCATATTATTTTGAAAACTGTTGTTTGGCCTTGCACATTTCCTTTCACTGTACACACAGTATATTGGGGAAAAGCATTTTCATTTACACAATATCTATTATTTCCCACTTCATTTTATTTAATACCCATGAAAATTGTAAGACAATTTACAACAAAATATGATCTTTAGTACTTTGAATCCCTTGGTCTGTTGCAACATACGAATCCCTTACATTCAATGCTATTTTTTAAAGAATGTTACATTACCAACAACTGTTACTTGATTAATACTTTTATTAAAACAAATCTTATAATGACGATAAGAGCAATTAATGCGGAAATTATAGTACCCCACCTAGACACATAGCCATTATTACTTATATATTTTTAACTGTTTTTATGCTTCCTTAAACAAGTTGTCAGTCTTGCAGTTACACACAAGCATTTCAAAATTTTGTCAAGTTAACCCTTGCTTTACAAGGCAAAACCTTGTATTAGAAACAAGCATATTTCTTTTGCATTGCATAATTTTATTATTGCTTTGGGAAGCTGGAACTGTTAGTCTGTTGAACTAACATAGTAAGTAGTAGGGATCCCTCTGCAATATTAACTGCTGGTAACAGATGTATGGTCACAGTCACTGGCCAAGGCTCGCCACTGAAGAAATGTCCACTGAAGAATGTATCTCTTTCTTTTCTGAAGAAATGTCAAGCAGAAGTCTTTATTTTGCCTCTGAAGAAATGTCACTGAAGTAGACCAGACAAACTCCATACTGCTGTATCTGTTATTCTTTATTTGTCTCAGAACAAATTCTTGCCAAACAGTTCATTCTGTCAGAGCTGCTTCAATTCTATTATAACACAGCTAGACAGATGAATAGACTAAGGCACGCTTAGTCTAAAATGTCACCCCTGAATGAAACATACTGTCCAGTTTATATACTCTTTTCAACCAATGTTATTTTTAATGTCCTTGTGACTTGTTCTTATGGTTTCTGTCTGTGTCATGAAAAAGCCCATGGTTATTTCATGCCCTTTTTTGGTCCCTGCTGTATCTGAAGACTTCACAAAAGTTTCTCCATGTCATCCTTGTGTCACTTGACCTGTCCACATTTTATTTATTTAATTCTGCATCAGAAAGCTAAGAAAGTCAACTTCCTTTTTTTCTATAACAGGATGCATTTACAGTATTGTCCACAGCTATATGTTATTAATATCTAAGCTGAACATAACTGTTCTTGCAAAGCAAGCATATTATTTTGAAAACTGCTGTTTGGCCTTGCACATTTCCTTTCACTGTACACACAGTCTATTGGGAAAAAGCATTTTAATGTACACAATATCTATCAGTGACCATTCGGCCCTTGTATATTTACTTATTCATGTATATTTCACAAAGTTGAAGCAAAATACGTTCCCCGAGAGTATTAATCCAAAATATATCTTGCATCAGAGTTGTTCCAGTACAATATGTTAGCCTTTCACCAAAATTATACAAAAGTCTCAAACACGCGCCCCACAATGAGCAATAACTATTCCATAAAATGGCAGCCAGTGCTTCCGAGAGTACAAAACAGTTTAAATCAGCTTGACAAGCAAAAAAGTAAAGTCAAAGTGGATTCCCTGATGTAAATGAACCCACCTTTTGTTGATTCTCAAGAAGTCTTTAGGTAGAAAAGCTGTATACTTTATAATGCATACTGTTCAAATGTCCAGTGTGACTTGCAAAAAGCCCTTTGTATGCCCAAAAGAGTATAATGAATGTCACTTGTAGAGTTATAATTGAAGTACAAACTCCTTTAACACATGCCCCTAGTAAGCATAAACTGATCCAAAAATTGGCGCCCAATGATTCCAAGAGTCCAAAACAGTTTTAAACAGCTTAGAAAGCAAAAAATATGGAATCAAAAGTGGATTCCCTGATGTTAACGAGCCCACCTTTTATTAGTTGCCAATAAAGAAGGCTCTGTAATTTTTATAGCTGAAACCGGTCTGTCTCTTTTTTTATTATGCTTTTGAGCTAATGGTTTAAGCTACAAGTCTGCTGGCTCTCAATGCTTTCCATGGATATACAAATCCAAATAAGTATCCTGTTCACCCAAACCAATATGCAAAAACATAATAAAACTGAGTCTGTGTGGCATCCAAGATCCTGTGTTCTTAAGTAAAAAATATGCAATTCTGACTAATTTTGTTTTCTTGATTTGCAGAGGCATTTTCTACCAGGGATATCTTTGTTCAAAATGTGGCACAGGAGCCCATAAAGAATGTTTAGAAAGTATACCGCAGTGCAAAATAAGTAAGTTGGTTTGAACCACTTATTTTTATTAGTGAGATTTGTAGCTCACTTATACAGGAGTTTGTTGTTCTTATACAGATACATTCACTATGTTTTTTTTTATGAATGCTTAACATTTTATTTGTTCCAGTAGCTAAAAAAGAAACAAAAATAAACTATTTTTTTGCTTTACTGGCACTGAGTTGTTTAATGAAAGTCACACCCCTAAATTCATTCTTTTAAGTACCTTTCTCATAGTCTGTTAAGACAGTCATGGTTTAGTTAAAGAAATAGGCAGAATACCGAAAAAGAGGAAGTAGTATGCACCTAGTTCCTTTCACTTACAGTCTGCCATTGGCCTGCACAGGAAGCATCTCAGGACGATCATCATTAGGTGCAACGTTACAAACATGATAAAGAAAAAAGTGAATAAATATCTATTTTCTAGATGTAAAATTGCCCTGTGTATATTTGCATTAGTTTTTCTTAATTTCTACACATCCTTGTTGCATATAATGACAGCCTGTCATTAATCAACATGCCATCCTGTTTCCATCAGAGAACTGTCATCTACATCAAGCACCTTATTCCTCTGTGGCACTGTGATCCTAATTGTGCTATTGCTCCTTTCCACTTGAACTCCTCTAATGCCATTTGCTTTGTGCTTGACAACTTAACATGGCTAAAGTGATTGCAGAATTCTGCAGCCAGGAATTTTGGTAGAGTTTCTTTATACATTAATATTAACCCTGTGTAGTAAGGTTTGCGCTCATGCTGGTCACTGTTAAAGATCTATTCTAACTTTCTGTATCCCACACAGTCTGAGGCCTGTCTTTTTTGCAAGAACTCTTGGTCCCCTGCTGCTTAGTTGCTGCCCTGCCCCAAACCTTTCCTAAACCTCAGGTAGGCTTTCTGTCATCTTCATAGCCCTAGCTGTGGAATTAACTGTCTTCCCTGATATGGGTATGCAGAGCTAAGGCCTCCTCCTGAAGGTCCCTAAAACTCCTTAATTTGATAGGCTCATACAGGTCTAGCAAGTCATTGAGGAGGTTAGCCGTATTTCTCAACTGGCACTGCCTGGTTAAGTTACTTACTCACATTCACACAGTAGGCTAATGGAGTAAGTAACTTAACCAGACAGTGCTACAGGAAGATGATTGTTAACAGCTAATTGCTTTGTCCATACTAACTGCCAGACACAGTTATCTGACCATGAATCAAATGTGAACCATAAGAGTGTCAAATCTTAACCACATGGCATTAGTCAGAATTGGAATTTTTAGGAGAGAGTCTGTTTTTTGGCTCTCATATGTTTAAATTAAATTTTTTGTTTAGTTACTAAATTTTTATGCAGAATTTTATGTTGTATATTAAGTTAAAATTATATGTTCCATGTTGTGCTTAGAATAAAGAAAAATAAGCACTGTTTTCTTATTTGTTGCATTAAATATGTAAGCTTGTGTGTATTTATATTACTGGGTTATATAAGGTAATGAATATATATGATTTTGCAACTGGCGTTAGAACTTGGTTGATAACTAAATATAACTCGTAATGTCAAGCATCACTAACATTTAACCATTTTGTACAAACTCCTTATATCTATATATATATATATATATATATATATATAGAGAGAGAGAGAGAGCAGAACACTGTACTTTTAATTACCCAGTGCCTACTTTCCCTTATACTGTTTCTCATTTGGAAAGTATGCACATCTTTTGTTGTGTGTTCTCTTTCTATTGTTCATTAACTAGGCTTTTTTATACCTGTTCTGATGCTGTAATTTAGCAGATTATATTAAGAGACGTGAACCTGATTTTATCAGATGTAAGATCACAGTGGCACTTTCTGTATGCATAATATCTGGGAGCTGCTGCAGCTTAGAAAGCTGGCCTATCCCTTTGCCTTGATGCTTTTGTCCTGGATTAATTAAACAGCAACTTGAATGAGGCTAAATTATTGAGTGGTTCATTTGCTAAGGGCTATTTATTTTTTATGTAACCTGCAATTTTGGAAGAAATGGTGATGAGCTATATAATTTACAGAAAGAGATTATAATATTCTTTGTGTATGCTGGACAAGCAGCTTGGACAGAATCAGAAGATAGAGTTTGGGACAAGATCTGCACTAGATTATTTTATGGAATGACTAACTACAAATTGTTCTAGAGCAAAATAATTGTGTACACTGCAGACAGAATTAAAATGCAGGTGTGCTAAAGATGCACACACATTGAAAACAAGAAAAAGTAGCTGAGGAAACAAATACATTTAAACATTAGTGAAGAAGGTGAAGCGAAATCAATAGAACAAGGCAGACCATTTTAAATTTGAGAGAAACTTCACTGTGTTTTCTGTCATGTGTAAAATTGCATGACTGTAACATTCTCAGCTAGTTTATTGAATCCAAGTCTAGAAAAGTGAGAGAGAAAGAAATGTGTAGCTCATTTAAATTGCACATATGATTTAAAAATGCTGAGGGATAAATGAAAGCTAGGATAAAACAAGAGAAATGAATGAGTACTGATTAACAAACTGAAAGTGGGAAAGAACGAACTGCACCAGGTTTCATTACATATTCCATTCATTCTGTAATGTAGGCAACCACACAGAATGTTCCCATTCATCCTTATATTTATACCTTATTCTGGTGATGCAAACCATCAGAACAGATTAAATATGGAAAACTGCAGTGCATAGCTATTACTGACACCTCTGTTTCTCTAACTTTGTAAACTTGACCACCAAAAGCCTCTACAACTACCAGAAAACCAACCTAATTATACCTGCCTAACAAAAAAACTTGCAGTAAACCTTTAAAGAAAATGAAATATCAATAGCTGTGATGGCATAAAAGGCTAAAGCCTTCACTACAATCCAAAATCCAAAAAAAAAGTTCAGTCAGCGGCTCAGGGGTTTATAGGAGTTGGAGAAGAGTGATTCAGAATAGACTGCTCACCTGTCTTTCGGGGAAGAGTATGAGGCACATGCCCAGGGCGTATGGTTCTATGTAAATGCCCATAACAGAGACTGGACACTAAACAGGACCACTGGATTCAAGAGGGGGCAAGGTATTCTTGAGAGAGTTGCAGCACTTGCAGAAGTGAGTGACACTTTCACTGATTCCCATTGCATACTAGCTCTGAGCAGGTTGCTGGGCATGCACCATGGCAGAAGGCCTTAAAAAGAAAAGGCATGTTCCTTTTTATTGGTGACAGCCCTGCAGTAGTAGTCTACTTACTTGCCATCCCCAAGGAGATAATTAGCCATAGGGCTCTCACCAAAGAGAGTGAATGGGACAGTAGGGCAGCCAAGAGGGAGAAATTGATTGGTCAGTGGAGGAGCAGTGCAGAAACAGAGTAAAAAATATGACATTACATAAATGAAACAGTGCTATACAAACTTAAAGTGAACACACAGTAGCAGTCATACTTTTAGTTAGCAGAAAACAACAGAAACATTACCAATCAAAGGCAAGCTGTCTTGGCATGGTAGGATAAAGTCCCAATAATAACAAAGGCAGTAACGTCCCAATAATAACAAAGGCAACCCTAGTTTGCTTAACAGCTGGGGCTTTTGTTCAGTCTCACGTTGAGGGAAGAAAGGAATGGTGAGGCTTTACCTGCTGCCTTCACCCAAGGAAGATCCTGGTATCACAGTGGGGGTGATTTCTGCAAGGGGACAGTGCTTTTGATTACATCATACAAAAGCATGAATGCATATAGCATCAGCCCATTCCTTGCCTAACTTTGTGGATGTTTCATGCACGCACAAAGGAAACAGTAGGGCTTAAAATAAAAATCAACTCCCTACTGTATGCATAATAGATTTCACTTCCAGTTTGCTCAGCTCTCATTCCTGGTAATACATAGGCCATAGATATGTCACCCCTTGGAAAGAATGGGCTCATTTGGAAGTCAGGAAGGCTGAGCTAGATGGTCAGTGAAGAGCTTGGTCCAAAACAGCAAGAAAAATAGGTACAAATCAAAACAGAACTTGCAGCATTTTACTGATAAGAACACCATATATATCCTTTTATTTGGCTAGTCCCCACGAACTTAAGCATACCAGCTTCTTATAAACAACAGTTAAGTGAAATACCAGATTCAGTTACTATAAATTGGAAAAAAAAGTTAATTCCAGGACAAATGGTAAAAAGAATCAATTAAATTTTACTCGCCACACCAAACACTGGGTGTGTATATACAAAATATTTTATTGTAAGAGTCTGTATTTATTTATATAATTGCAGAATTGCCCGCATAAACAAATCAATCTGTTGGACCCATGCCTGACTTTGTGTGACACATGTTTCAGAAGAAAATAGATAAAAGAAATCTTCTACACTCACAACCATCTCCCCAGAGAATTATAAAAACAATCAAGTCACAAGTTGCATCATACTGATAAATATTTGACCTTTCCATCAGTGATTTCACAGTCTTTTAGGGTCACTGTGAGATCACCTCTACTTCTGGCATTCCACTACTTATGAGTAGGGAGTGAAGAGTATCAGAGCTGTCAACAATGATAAGGTGTCAGTGTGACCGATGATTTATGACCTTCAAGCATTTTTGTCACCTCACTTGTAGTAGTGACTTTGCACCCTTGCTCATTCTGAACTTTGTTAGAGTGAGACAAAAAGGCTTGACCAAATAACTCTTATGAAGACGGAATGGACCATCAGTAATGAAATACATGCCACTACCCATACCTTACCATATTTCAAAGAGAAAAGAGGTTTAAGTTTTACTTTTGTCTGATTTCTTAATCTGATTGCATCACAACAGTGTATTAAAGTCAAACATGTTATGCAGAGGTGTGTGTGCATCTTGGTCTGGGTCTCTGTGTGTGTATATAGATGGTGTGTGTTTGTGTATATATATATATATATATATATATATATATATATAGATATATATATGTGTGTATACACACACACACACTCATGTGAGTACAAGTAGATATGCAGGGAAGAGAGAGGGAGCTTGCACTGGACAAACAATTGGTGTTATCCGTCTGGCCCAGACCGCATAATCCTTTATAAACACATTCTATGAACACCTTCAGGAATGCATGGATCATGCAATCCCAAATAAAACCAAGACCCAATCCTCCAAAGGCAGACGTCCTGTCTGGTGGACCCCAGCCATAAACAAACTATGAAAATAGAAGGAGGAAGCTACTACATGATAGAGCAAAATCCCAAAAAGGGAAGGCATCTCTGATCAATATTAGCAAAAAAATACGGGCACTCATAAAATCGTCTAAAGCCAGCTTCGAGAGAAAAATTGCACAGGACACTAAGGATAATCACAAGGCTTTCTTTAGTTATGTTAGGAACCTGGGTGGGAATTCCCAGATATGCTCAGAATTAGTCTAAAATGACAAAAAACACACCAAACCCACAGACATTGCCAACATCCTAGCTGACAGGTTCAGCGCAAACTTCCGCACGAAAAGGGCAAATATCTATCCCAGCAGAGTGCTGCCCCCCTGAGATCTCAGATGCTCAGGTAAGAGCCGCCCTCTCTAAAGCAAAAAACACAGCATCAATGGGACCAGACGGTGTCCCGGGCTGCATCCTACATGAACTCCAAGAAGAGCTAAACCCAAACATAAAACTACTGTTCAATCTCAGCCTTACTACAGGATATGTACCCAAAGAGTGGCGTACAGCAACAGTGGTCCCTCTCCACAAAGGTGGTGCCTCAACGGATCCTGGAAACTATCGCCCCATAAGCCTGACTATCTTGGTCAGCAAAGCTATGGAAAGGATCATCATGGACCTCATAAATAAAGATATTGGGGACCTACAGACACTGGATCCTACCCAGTTCGGCTTTGTTAAGGGCAGATCCTGCCTCTTAAACCTGGTCAATTTCTTTGAAATAGTCACCAAGGCCATTGACAAGGGGAAGGTGGTCCACACAGCCTACCTGGACCTCGCAAAAGCCTTTGATACAATACCCCACTTGGGCATTATAGATTAACTCACCAGCTTAAATATAAACCCCTATGTCACTAGATGGGTTGCAAACTGGCTCAAGGACAGAACCCACATGGTTAGAATTGCTGGAGCCATGTCAGACTCCAAACCAGTTACAAGTGGCATCCCACAAGGCTCAGTCCTGGGACCTCTCTTGTTCGGTATATATTTCTCAGAGGTACAGGCCAACACGGAAGGACTGTGGCTGACCATGTTCACAGATGACTGCAAACTGGGTGCAATAATCGACTCTCCAGCCAACACAAACATCCTCCAAAAGGGCCTCATAGAAACAGACAACTGGTGCCAGAGCCATGTCCTCAAGCTAAATGCCAAAAAGTGTATAGTCATCCCCTTTGACAAAAACAAAGTGCCCACAAATTATCACATAGGTGGTAATCCATTAAGTACAGAAGAAGTAATTGTGGACCTGGGGACCCAAGTTGATAGCAATCTCTCATTTGACAACCACGTGGCCAAAGTGGTTAGAAAATTCATTTTATATAGCCCACCTAATCATGAAGGGATTCACATCTAGATCAGGGGAGGTCATCGTGCCTCTTTACTCATCCCTCATCAGGCCCATAATGGAGTACAATGCCCCTTTTGGGATGTACCTTACCAGACACCTGCAGCAACTGGAAAGACCCCAAAATTACCTCACCAAGAGGATCAAAGGGCTCAAACAGATGCCATATGCTGCCCGGTTAAAGAAACTCCAGCTCTACTCAGTGGCATACCGCCTGCTCAGAGGCGATCTGTGCCTGACGTATAAAGCCATGTCCAACCCGGAATTAATGGACATGCTGCACCTCAGAAAATCCAAATCCCATCGAGCTACGCTCAAGAGACTTGAACCTCAGCACTGAAATAAATAGGACATGCTGGAGGGACAGATTCATAACCCAGATGCTCCCTTCACTCTGGAATAAAATCCCATTCCAGGTTAGGCAGAGTCCCTCATTGACTCTCTTCAAGAGGAATCTTGATGAGTGGATGGGAGATCGTAGGTTTACACCGGGTATCACTTCTGTGTCACTGTTAGACAGAGGCACAGTATACTAACCTCGAAAAAGGGCATAGCAAAATTAATTTAAAATGGGTGGCGAAAGCCAAACACACTCTGGCTAGGCTTATAAATGCCCTAGGGCAGATAACCTAGTATGAACCTATGAACCCATGAATGCATTCATTTAACATTTATTTTGAGTGCTGTGTTATCATTTTGAGGGATGTATTATGATTTCCTAGATGTCTTATGAGGAGCATAACAGCATTCAACCCTTGATGCAAACATGTTTCTTATGAATGTATGATCGATCAGTTCAGTATTCTTATGTCCTTCATTGTTTCCATTTGGAATTTTTATATTTTGTCCTCTGCCTGTTCCTCTTAATTAAAAGGAAGAGGGAATGACGAAACTTGGAGCCAACTGCTAATGAGCTCCACTGGTTACCTCATTTGAAACTTACCTCTTGATATCACATATGAAGAGGAAATACTAAATTAATGCACTGCAAGGGAAAAGTAGTCTAGAATTCATTAACTGTTGATAATTTGTTTCCTTGAATGAGGTTTGTTGAAAGGAAAAGTGCAGGCCATAAGTAATGATCTGATTTCCACATGCTCTGATAAGTAGATGTGCATAAGACATACTGAATAGTCAACTGAAATGTTATTACAGTTGAATTGAGACTTTGATTTGCACTGTATAGTGTGTTTCTAAAGTTATCACTAAATTGTTTGCAATCCTGTTAAGCCTTGCTAAAAGTAGTTATCAGCAATAGTAGGCAAAAAATAAAAGATGAAAAGGCAGAATGGTTAATAAGAAAATAAAGCTTGATCATCTCCGTGATGACTCATAAATAGAGTGCTGTTGCTGGGCTGACACTGAATGACTAGCGTCAAGTCTGAGAACATTTTTAATGCATTTTTTTAAATGGGACCAACCCCCCTCCCCATACACACACCTCCATGACCCCGTTACAGGGATCTGCACTCTCCATAACTGTTCATATCCAACTTTGATATCTGCAAGCCTTATGGAACAGTTTATCAAGTAGAAAGCTTAAAAAACTCATTGGACCACTTTTAGGTCAGCTTCAACCAAATGATCTTCATGTTATGATCCGTTACTGAAACAGCCTTTTCCTTTAAAAAGTAATCTTTTCATAAACTATTCAGGGATACTTTTATTGGTGTCAAATGTAAAGATGAAAAGCTTCAAAATAGGTTTGTAAAGCTCAGTACATAAATGAAAGTAACTCCATTTGACGGTCTGAACTGCAAAGGCTTCTTCTAAGTGCCAGTATGGCAGTTTTTGTCGCATCTTCATTGAAATTAATGGGGTTCAGATTTTTATCTGTTTAGCCTTATAATTAGGCCTAACCTGAGATTAATTTTAAAGAACTGTTCTGGTCATTTAAGATAATATTAAATAACTATTCTAGTCAGTTAACAAAACCATCATAAAATAATTTTTATGAATGGATTGCAGGCAAAAATAATGGATAAGAAGAGCGAAGGGAGTAAGGTTTTAACTTAAGACTGATAAAAGCTGTAAAATGAGCTGGTCACTGAAGGCTTAACTTATGGCAGTTTTGATATATTGAAAATTAGGGTGGCATAGGTAGTAGATGAAAAATAGTGCATGGGTAGGTGTCCATTGTAATTTACTTTTCCCTTATAAGTGGTTATTTTACATAATTAGACTTTGAATTATATTAGCCTGGTATTCATCAGTAAGACTTAAATTGAAGTGACCTCTCCCTCATCCTGATGTTGTCATTCTCACTTTATAATTGTTATATAATTTCCAAAACTAAGTTACAATGGGGTGGATATTTGTTTTAGATCGGAGCAAATCTGATGTTGCATCAGAGACCTTGTCTTCTGAATATGTTGCATGTCCATAAGTAGCACTGAGATCTCCTTCTGTACTACAGATGTCTTACGCAGATCTGTGGACTTTCTCATCATTGTAGCAACATAATTTGCCAGGTTACTGGTTACTTGATAACTGAGATGATGAGAAACATTCTTCACTTTGTTAAACACTTCTTCGGTGAATTCCATTTACTTTACAATGGTGTCTTCCTCTGAAAGCCACATAAAGTTTTTTTTCTGATTTAAAAATTCCAAATATGCATGGAAGCTTCCTGAGTGGAGAAGGAGCCTGTTGGTTGGTCACCTCATCATTAGTTTGGTTTTAGGGTACGTAACTTAAAATGGTATCTTTAAAGTAATAGGCAGGTGCCATCCATTAAGTGAGGAGAACCTCCATAAATTGTCTGATGGTAGTCGACTTATTTAATACATCCTGAAAGGACTTAAATTCAAATGATGTGGTGTCTGGTTCATAGTCAAAAGATACTGAAGTGAACTGACGGACTGTAACAATAATGGTGGAGGAACTTTTCCCTTGAAGGCAACAGACATTGATTCATCATGCTAGTTAAGTTCTTCTAAGAAATTAATATTTTTGTCCTTGGATATTTATGCAGTGTTGGATTCTTCTGCCAAACTCTTTAATGTTATGGACAGGTTTTGTATTTCAACTTTTATTCAGAGCATGGCACAGACTGAGGGCCTGCTGCAATCTTTATAACATAGTGGCTAATTTGTTTGTCAGTAATATGCCTTCCATTACATGTACCAAATTGCCTTTCTGAGAAATTTTATACTCCAACTTTTGTTCAGAGCATGGCACAGACTGAGAGCCTGCTGCAGTCGTTATAACATAGTGGCTAATTTGTTTGTCAGTAATATGCCTTCCATTACATATACCAAATTGCCTTTCTGAGAAATTTTATACCCCGAAAACTTGAGACATAGAACAGTGAGTCACAGTAAAAAAACAAATATCAAAAACTTGCTGTAAGCCTGTCTAAAGCATATTTGCCTGAGAGCTTCACCTGTTGCTTTTCCTTGATATGTGGGGTGTGCACCTCCACCATTCCTGCTTTTACCTGTTCATGTTTGCATTGATTGTAGCATTTTGAAATAAGATGAATTCTCTATGATACCGCAGTCTTGAATTTCATACACATGCAACAGAAGTCACTCATTTTCATGTCATTTTTTTTTGAAGATCAAAGATTTCTGTATCAAACTTCTGCCTTGCTGTCTTTTGGTAATGCATTCTCAAACTAGTTTATTTTTTAATCCTTTTTGCTCATCATTGAGTTGTGAGAACTGTCCCACACTATGCCTCTTGCATTTTGTATTCGGGCAGTTTGCATGTTGCAGATTACATATTGATTTCTTGGATCTACCGATTTTTTAGATTATCTGAAATTTAGTGGGTTATCATGTTTCCTGTTGCACTGAGGTCAGTTTTAGATAGTTTGGACTTGTTGATGGACATTGATGGATCTTTAAAAGACAGATCAGTGATTTTCCCTTCCTTTGAAGAGGTAGATTGCAGTATAGCAGCTTGTGCACTTTCAAATAGCCCACTGGCCTTCTCTCACTCAAGTTTTCAGAAGAGTATAACACAGAGACAGCCAAATCCTTTATTTCCTGCTTCCCTTTTTTCTCTCTCTGCCTTATTTTCTGTCTTGTTGGATTGCCAGTCAATAGCTGTACTCAGTTTTTCCCAGCACCACTATTTTTTGTTATGAATATTTATAAAACAAAGCAAGATGCAGATTAGAACTGTTATTATACACTAAGAAGATACATTTCTCTCTGATTTTGTTCTAATATGGTGGCATTGTTATGTCAGTATATAGTGTTTAAGTGCATGTTAGTATTTTGTCTTTTGTGTGCATTGCTCTGTTTTCTGTCAAAAAAGGCCATTAGATCAGGTAGCATGATCCTCGTCCAAGAAAATGAAATAAATAAATCTACATGCTAAAGAGTGCTGTCAGGACTTGGAACAGATCCCTTTTTAAGGTCTGTGGCTACCTGACAGCAACCTAACTGGAACCAAGCCAGTACAAAACAGCTCCACCCTCCGCTTTAGTTAATCATAGCCCAGAGCTTTTTCTCTCAGTAATAAACACTTAGATGTAGTTTAATGTTCAGAAATCCTTAATTACTTATCAGTTTCATTCTCTTTTTCCCTAGCACAGATCATAAAGGTCCCACTGTACACTTTTCTATTATTGAATTACTTTTCTTTAGAGGAAAATGTTACTGCTTTTATAGCACTGGTGGACGGTATGCTGTAGTTTTCAGTGTTACTTGCTACCCATAATTTTATATACAGAGAATACCTTGATGAAGTCAGGAGTGCGCTGTGCAATACACTTGACAGTTACAGTGAAACTCTTTTACATTTAGTCGTTGGAGAAATCTTTTTTTATAAAGAGCAGGAAATGAGCAGTGCGCTGCATAAATTGACTGGTAAGTGCTGTTGGGTTTTATCCAGCTAAAGTGTTGCTTTTCATTACTGTAACTGTCAAAAACTGAGAACAGTATGAAGTAGTAAAAGTAGCTATAATCTACCTTTCTGGTTCTTTGAAGTGACATTTTTAATATGCCAGTTGCATAACTTTTAATTGGTGGTCTCTGTGAAAACTCTGCCTGTCAAATTGGAACAATTCTAATCCAGAGAAAGAAAAACTTAAGGATAGTAGGTTAATATGAACTGCTACAGGAATCATTCACCTGACTTACTTGCTCTTTGAAGTGACAGCTGCTATATGGCAGTGGCATTACTCATTGACCAAGTGGTGCAAGGAGTAACATTGCCATGGTACAACACTTGGTTCTCTCGTTAAGGTCTTGGCTATGGTTCCTTTTGGATGAAGTCTACATGTCCTCCTGCCTTTGTGCATTGCCTGTAAGAAAAATCACAGCATGATTAAGAAAGAGAGCGAGTAAGACAGTGTACACGTGTAGTCTTATGATAGACCAGTTTTGTCAGGGGCAGAGCCAGTGTGTGTGTGTGTGTGTGTGTGTGTGTGTGTGTGTGTGTGTGTGTGCACCTGGGTCAAAAAACAGTGTCACCAATTTTATCCGTGAAATGAACGCAAAATTGGGCACATGCATAACACTTTATGCAAGCAGTCAAAACAAGAATGAGAAAAAGCATTAACAATTAGCTGTTAAAAGTAAGGCAGAAATACATCACAGAACATCTAGACCCTCACAGTTTCTTTTCCCATTTGTATAAGGGGACTTTGACAGAGGCTTAATGGGAAAGCAGTCCTCAACCTTTGTGTCCTGGCCCCACCTACTGTAAAACTAGACTTGCTTAGAGGTGTGCGCATAAGGTTGCTGAAAATATAGTCATAAGTTTTTTAACTTTCTTCACAGTCATAGTTCAGCGGTATGCACAGAAGGTTGCCATACCCTTGTCTAAGGGCAGTGAAGTTATCTAGGAGCAACACATTTACATACCTTACTGTGATCATTATTTTAATTTTCCTCACAGTTAAGCAGCATGTAAGCACATAGATGGCTGTCGTTTGGTTAAGAATGTGTGCTGTGTGTGTATGCATGATAACAGCTAGATAAAAATATTATTATGGCCACTTGTTCTTTCATTTTCATCCTATTCTGACACTAGAGAGGTACACATAAGGTGACTTTTTGGTGGGTGGTGGGGGATAGGGAGGCTCCACTCTTCTTGGATAAGATTTGTGTATCCCCACAAGCATTTGTCTGTTAATTCTATTGCAAAGCATGTTTTGTCAAATTTAGAAATTCATCTTTGGACACAACTGATTTCTTCCTTGAAAGAAAAAAAAATAAAAGACTGAATTTATTTCATTACTTGTAATTTATGTTCAGACCTGCGGTAGTGGTGCTGCGGTAGTGTTGTCACCTCACAGCAAGACGTTGTCCCATTCGATTCTCAGCTAGAGCGTCTTCTCTGTGGAGGCATCCATGAATGGGCATGCCTTTGTTGAAGGTTGTGCGTCAGGGCTGGTAACTCGGCACGTAAAAATCCACTACCAAACATTAGCGGACCGGAGTACCGCTGAGGCGACCCCTAACCAGGATAAGCCGAAAGACACAACAACTTGTAATTTATGTTCAGGCTATCATTGGATTATAATGATGGAAAAAAAGCTGTAAAATGCACCTGGTTAATTTTGCTATTTCTTAGACAGCTATTATAGTACAGTCTTGGCAGTTATGTTGTGTTGAAAGGCAGGAAGGGGGAAAAACTGAAGAATAAGACAGTGTGAAAAATCACAAAAGAAATAACATGTTTGGATGGTGACTGGAGGGCCAAGGGTACTGGGAGGGAGACTGGACTGGTGGAAAAGTCTGTTTCACCTAAGGCTAACTCTGTAGTACATTTGGAACTATCCAGTCATTTCAGTGCAGTATATGGTATGTAAGGCACTTATGAGCTTTCTTTCAGGTGTTACAAGACTTGACTGCTAATATTTAAGTAAGAGTGTAAAGAATATAGGTTCATAGGTTGATACTAGGCTATCTGCCCTAGGGCATTTATAAGCATAGCCAGAGTGTGTTTGGCTTTCGCCACCCTTTTAGATTAGTTGACTGTGCCTCTGTATAGTAGGTCACAGAAGATAGCCCTTTTAAGGTTAGTTTACTGTGCCTCTGTCTAGTAGGGACACAGAAGAGATCCCAGGGGTAAACCTACGATCTCCCATCCACTCGTCAATATTTCTCTTGAAGAGGGTCATTGAGGGGCTCTGCCTAACATGGTTTGGGATTTTGTTCCAGAGTGAGGGGAGCCTCTGGGATATGAATCTGTCCCTCCAGCATGTCCTATTTATTTCTGTGCTGAGGTTTAAGTCCCTGGAGGGATTTGGATTTCCCGAGGTGGAGCATGTCCATTAATTCTGGGTTGGACATGGCTTTATACGTCAGGCACAGATCGCCTCTGAGTAGGCAGTAAGCAAACGAGTAGAGCTGGAGTTTCTTTCGCCTAACTGCATAGGGTATCTGTTTGAGACCCTTGATCCTCTTGGTGAGGTACTTTTGGGGTCTTTCCAGTTGCTGCAGGTGTCATGTAAGGCACATCCCAAATGGGGCATTGTATTCAATTATGGGCCTGATGAGTGATGAGTAGAGGGGCACAATGACTTCTCTTGATCTAGATGTGAACCCTTTCATGATAAGGTGGGCTATATAGAAGGTCTTTCTAACCACTTTGGCAACGTGATTGTCAAAGGAGAGATTGCTATCTACTTGGGTCCCCAAATCCCTAATTACTTCTTCCGTACTTAATGGATTACCACCTATGTGGTAATTTGTGGGCACTTTGTTTTTCCCAAAGGGGATGACTATGCACTTTTTGGCATTTAGGTTTAGGCCATGGCTCTGGCACCAGTTATCCGTCTCTGTGAGACCCTTTTGGAGGATGAGTGTCAGTCGGCGAGTCTGTATATTGCTTAGGAGCTAAAACTTTGAATAATAAAAATCGTACAAACTGTCTTCTTTGTATAGAGTAATATATAAATATATCACGAGATGCATTATAATAGCTTACAGTTAACACAAACCAAAATATTTCAATGAAAAGCACATGCTGGCACTCCATCCAGACCATCTAAGAAGGCAGTCTGTCATTGTCATCAGATGCATAGAAAAGCACCTTATTTATTTTATCTGGATTATTTCTTGTTATGAAGATGTTACCTGTATTGTGACAATAAACTTAACATAATGAAAAACAAAGTTGTGTCAGTATGGTGGTTTTCTTCATAGCCATTTAATGGTATGAGAAATTAGACTATAATAAAAAGCATTTAGAATTGTATGACTAGAGTATTGCCTTTAAAGAGTAGTACAGATTATTTACTATGCTGTACAAAACTTTGGCCCTAACCTAATGGTTGAGTTTTTCTAACACTATTTCTACCTCAGCTTTGGCTGTAAAATATTAGTAAAAATTTGTATGGTCTTAGCTGAATAATGTGGTCCTGGATTTTTGTTTTTATGTACAGGTGTCAGTGCTTAAGCATGTATGCATTTGCCTTTGGTATAAGGAGATGCTTTTAAATGCTCTTAATTTAGTCAGTGTTGCAGTATTCTTTATATCTAGACCCCCCCCCCCCCAGGCCTTTTCTGTCTAGCCAGCCTTCAAAAGCTCAGAATCTTACTGCCACAAAGTGTACATCTGCCTTAGACAAGCACCAGCATACTGGTATAAGAGAAGTGTACGTCTGTATCATCTTTAGAACTTTCATACCACATTCTTATTTATAGACATCTGTCAACATCATGAACAGTTTTTTGTTCTGTCTATAGCCTCTGAAGCACAGGCATACAAGTAGCCTGGTAGAGACCCTTTCTTCCTTTTATATAAATGTTGTGAGATTTTTCTCTTATGTCTGCCACAAAAAAGGGAAAGTGCAACTGTGGTAGACAAATTCCTTACCACGACTACCAGTCTAGTAGCCTGTTTTGTGTAGGGACACAACATAACCTGAAATCTTGTTAAATCTGTCAGGGGGAGGTACTCCTAAAATGTTAAGAAACCACCTTGGAACTTTAAACTATTATCTGGAGAATAATAGGCTGTCCCTCTTGGTGTGTATCACTGTCATCAGCTTCTTCTTCTTTGGTTTTATCAGTTGACCATCCAGCAAAAAAGAAGTGTATTGATAAGGTGCCAAAAGAAGTGGATAACTCGGGTAGGACTTTTGCTTACTCTTCAAGGATAGAGACAGCAGATCCCTTTAAGGTGCTTTTTTTGCAGAAGCCTTCACCCATCCCCACTAACATTGCCTCTTTGAAGGCCATTATGACCAGGGGTAAAATTGTGCTTCCATGCCCACTAACCATCCTTCTATCTCAGTGAGTTATTTTGAAGTGAGTCATTATTTCAAAATGTGAAAGAGGATCACATCAGAGACTCAGGAGGGAAGAAACTGAGGATTTTGGAGTAGAAGCCTGTCCCTTACTGCAAAAGCCTTGGGCAGATATCCCCACAGGAAAGGCAGCAGAAAAAAAAATATTTACCTCCTCTTAGGAAAGTTTCTTCTGAAAAACTTGCAATTGAGACTTCTCAAGATGAATAGTTTACTTTGGCTCAGGGCTTATTTAATTCTGTTCAGGCCTTATAGCTGAATGGACATCTCTTCCGTTCAAAATAAAAAGGGACTCTTCTGAAGAAAAGGTCTTTCTGATGCAGAAGACTTGTATTATGCCTCTCAAATCCCCTCTCCTTCAGATTGAGTCAGATGTGGAAATTGTCATTCTTTTGACTCCTTTCCAAATTAGGAAATTATATTTGGTGAGACCATTTCTACCATAAAGGAATTTTTCAGGTGGGAAGAGAGAAAAATCTCTGATGCTCAAAAGAGATTTTTGACTTCTCCATTTGGATATTATTCCTGACCAATCCTGTGTTTAGAGCTTTAGATGAGTTTTTTTAGCAGCTTCTCTTACATCTGATTCTCAACCTCCAACTCCTAAAAGCCCTGATAGAGAATGTACATTGTACAAGACTCTCATACATTTCTGTACAATAATCCTGTAGTTGACTATTAAGTTGTATCTGTGGACTTGGGGAAGGGAGCTAATCTAGGTCCTGCTCTTAATTCTCTTCCAAATGATAAAGAGAGCAGACATCTGCAAATTTGTCTTTTAAGGCAGTTAACTGTTAAATTTCCATGATTACATTTCTGCTACCTATGTTGGACAATTTGGGTCAGAAAATGTCTGAGATTCCTAACCAAGACATGAGATTTAATCTTCTAGAAATACTTCATTCTATCTTTCAGTTCATTGTACATTCCACAAAAATAAGTATGATGCCTTAGATGTTTTCTCTGGAACTACTGCCATGGGTTCTGTCATCCATACGCTAGCTTGGCTAAGGTTCCTGCCCTTTGAAGATTTTAAAGTATAGTTGTTGAATGCCCTTCTGGGCAGAGATTTTGTTGTGGGTTCCTTCAGCCAAAGTCTTTGAGAGGATGGAAGAGGGGGGTGGTAAAGTGATGCAGGGGACAAAACACCTCTTTATTTCTCCATTATCTAGATATAACAAAAATTGCCTTTCAAAATCTGCTACTTTCTTCAGATAATAACCTAAAGACAAACAGCAGCAAAAATCAGGTAAAGGTCAATTCAAGAAAACATGGAATGGACACTCAGACTACATGAGCTGGGTCCCATGGTTATAACAGTAATAAAGATCATCCTTGACTGTGCTTATCTACTTCCTTTCTTACACTGGCCTATGTTTTCCGTCCTCTACAATTGTTGGCATACTTTCTGTTTGCCTCCCATTATAGCAGACCATCTCTTCAGACTCTTGTGTTTTAATCATCACAAAATCAGGTTACAAGCTTGAAAATGATTTCAAACCAACCTTCTTAGGCATCCCTTGTATTCCAAAATAACAGGAACACTTTATGCCTCTTGCTGTTTTGTAACTTCAATTGGGAGGGTTGGGGTTTGGCATAATGGTTAATGTATTTACCTCATGGACACAAGTTAAAAGGTTTATTTTTTAACCCAGTGGTCACTGGATGATTACTGACTACAGCAAAAGAACAAGGGCAAAAAAAAAATCCTTAGATATATAGGGTATAGATTTTACTTAGAAAAAACTAAAGACCTAAGAAGATCTGACCAATTGTTTGTCATTTGCTTGGAAGAAGATAGGCTTATCAGTGTCTAAACAAGCTATTTCCAAATTGTTCTGCAAATAAGTGTCATTTGTTATGCAAAACATGGAAATCAGCTACTAGAAGTAATAAATACCACTTTATCAGAGTAGTATCTACTTCAGGGGCTTTTATAAAAGGGGTAAACTCTTAAACTATTCCTGGTATTCTTTCCAGACCTGTAAATCTAAACTCTGGGAACTGTCCCAGATGTAAAGAATACTACAGCAGAGATCTAATGAAGATAGTACAGTTGTATAGATAACTTACTATAATGGTAGCTGTTCAAGTAGACCACTGTTGCAATACCAATCCCCTTGGATATCCTGTTCATGTTTTGCCTTTCGGCAAGGGTGGGGCCTTCTTTGTTCCTCCTCTGAAAAAAGCTTCCTGTATTCTTCAGTTTTTCCCTACTTTTAATATTAATATGTAGAGTTCTTAAGCTTTGGAAGGCTGGCCAGATATACAGGACCTTTGCAGCAAAAGTCCTAGATGTAAATAATACTGCAACAATGACCCATTCTAACATTTACTATTATGGAAGTTACCTGCATTGCTGTACTATCTTAAATCTGTGGGTCCTGACCCTATAGTTAATGCTTAGTTAAATTTGTATTCCAAGACTGACAGTGCAGTTTAATGTAAATATGTCATGTGAGACAAATGAAAGTGTTGAACTGAGGTACTACCTATTTGAGTTGGTGGTACATTTTTTTTGTTAAAGATTAAAGATTATTTGTCAGTGGGGAGCACAGGAGTTCTGGTTGGATCATGACCCTATTTCCCTTATTCATTGTATATGCAAAAAAGACTCACTAAGCTAGGAATCAACCCCTGTAGCATTAGGTGGGTTGCAAACTGGCTCACAGATAGAACCCACAGTGTGAAAGTAGCTGACTCCAAGTCAGACTGCCAACCAGTCACGAGTGGAGTCCCACAGGATTCGGTCCTGGGTCCTCTCCTGTTTGGTATCTACTTCTCTGAAGTCCAGGCCAACATGAAGGGACTCTGGCTGACAAAGTTCGCAGATGATTGCAAGTTTGGTGCTATTATTAACTCCCCAAGTGATGTTGACATCCTACGGAATGGCCTCACTGAGACCAATGACTGGGGTCAGAACCATGGCTTTAAGCTCAATGCCAAAAAATTTGTTGTCATCCCCTTTGGGAAAAACCCGGTTCCCATGAATAACCTCATTGATGGTAGTCCACTGAACACAGAAGGCATTATAAGAGATCTAGGAATGCAGGTTGACAGCAACCTCTCTTTTGACCACCACATTGCCACTGTGGTCAGAAAGTCGTCCTGTGTGGCAGATCTCATTACTAAGGGTTTTGCATCCAGGAAGAAAGAGGTCATGGTATCCCTCTACTCTTCCCTCGTTAGGCCAGTCATTGAGTAAAATGCCCCATTTGGCATGTACCTCACTAAACACCTGCAGCAACTGGAGAGGCTGCAAAAGTACCTCACAAAGAGGATCCTAGGCCTTAAATATGTGTCCTATATGGACAGACCAAAAAAACTCCCAACTATTCTCTGTCTCATATCCCCTACTTAGAGGCGATCTCTGCTTGATTTACAAAGCCATGTTTCACCCAGCTCTGCGCGACACACACTCCAGAGACCTCAACCTCATTACCACAATCAACAGAACATGCTGGAGGGACAGGTTCATAACCGAGAGACTGCCCATGCTATGAAATAGACTTCCCATACATGTCAAGCAGAGCACCTCACTGGCCCTCTTCAAGAGAAATCTTGATGAATGGATGGGTAATAGAAAATACACCCCGGGGATCACTCCAGTGACTTTACTTGACAGAGGCACTGGGAACTAAGGTTGGATGGCACAATGCCAGGGTAATCCTATAGGTTCATAGGTTCATAGGTTTATACTAGGCTGTCTGCCCCAAGGCATTTATAAGCCTAGCCCGAATTTTTGTGGCTTACGCCACCCCTTATATGAAAAAATACTGTACCCATTAGTTTGTTGTGCCTCTGTCCAGCAGTGACACAGAGATGATTCCCGGGGTAAACCTACGATCTCCCATCCACAGGTCAAGATTTCTCTTGAACAGAGCCAGCGAGGTGCTCTGCCTCACATGGACCGGGACTCTATTCCACAGCATAGGGAGTCTCTGAGTGATAAATCTATCCCTCCAGCACGTCCTATTTATATCCGTGCTAAGGTTTAAGTCGCTTGCTCTAGTGGTTTTGGTGGATTTGGATTTTTTGAGGTGGAGCATGTCCATTAATTCCGGGTTGGACATGGCCTTGTATGTCAGGCACATGTCACCTCTGAGCAGACGGTATGCAACTGAATAGAGCTGGAGTTTCTTCAGTCTGGCAGCATATGACAGATTTTGGAGTCCCTTTATCCTTTTGGTGAGAAACTTTTGGGGTCTCTCCAATTGCTGGGGCATTGTACTCTCTCATTGGTCTGATAAGTGAAGAGTACAGGGGAACAATGACCTCACTAGATCTGGATGTGAATCCCTTCATGATCAGGTGGGCAATGTAGAAGGTCTTTCTAACCACTTTAGCAACGTGAGTGTCAAAAGAAAGGCCACTGTCAACCTGGGTCCCCAGGTCCCTGATAACCTCTTCTGTGCTTAGTGGATTGCCACCTATATGGTAGCTTGGGGTTACCTTGTTTTTCCCGAAGGGTATGACTATACATTTTTTGGCGTTTAACTTCAGGCCATGGCTCTGGCACCAGCTATCTGTTTCAGGGAGTCCCTTCTGAAGGATATCCGTGTCCGATGCACTTTCCACTATGGTGCCCAGTTTGCAGTCATCTGCAAACTTTGTCAGCCAAAGTCCTCCCATGTTGGCCTGTACTTCTGAAAAGTAGATGCCGAACAATAGGTGGCCAAGTACCGAGCCCTGTGGGACACCACTTGTGACCGGCTTGGAGTGTGACATAGCGCCAGCAACTCTAACCCTGTGGGTTCTGTCCTTAAGCCAGTTTGCAACCCATCTTGTGACATATGGGTTTACATTTAAGCTGGTAAGTTTTCTACAATACCAGTGGGGTATTGTGTAGCCAGCTTTGCAAGGTCAAGGTAGGCTGTATGGACTGCCTTTCCCTCATCAATGGCCTTGGTGACTGTTTTCGAAGAAGTCGACCAAGTTCAAAAGGCATGATCTTCCCTTGTGAAGCCAAACTGGGTCGGGTCCAATGTCTGCAAGTCCCCTATATCTTTGTTTATGAGCTCCATTATGATCCTCTCCATAGCTTTGCAGACTAGACTTGTTAAGCTTATGGGGCGGTAATTACCAGGGTCCGTGAGGCACCGCCTTTGTGGAGTGGGACCATAGTTGCCGTCACGCCACTCCTTGGGCATGTATCCTATGGTAAGGCTGAGATTAAACAGCTGCCTTATGTGGGTTTAATTACTCATTTAGCTCGTGTAGCACACAGCCGGGGACACCATCCAGTCCCATTGATGCTGTGTTTTTAGCTTTAGAGAGCAGCTTTCACCTGCGCATTTGAGATGTCTGGGAGGCTACACTCTGCTGGGATAGTTATCTCTCCTTTAGGGGAGGGATGAAGTTTGCACTGAACCTGTCTGCCAGTATGTTGGCAGCGTCTGTGGGTTCAGTGATTTTTGTATCATTTTGGACTAATTCTGAGCATATCTGGGTGTTTCCACCCAGGTTCCTAACATAGCTGAAAAAGGCCTTATGATTGTCCTTTGAATCCATGGCAATTTTTCTCTCAAAATTGGCCTTAGTTGATTTTATGAGTGCTCGTATTTTTTTACTAATAATGATCAGGGGATACTTCCCTTTTATGGATTTTGTTCTATCATGTAATAGCTTTCTCCTCTTATTGTAAAGTTTGTTAATGGCTGGGGTCCACCAGACTGGGCGTTTGCCCTTTGTGGAAAGAGTCTTGGTTTTATTTGGGATTGCCTGATCCATGCAGTCCTGGAGGTGTTCATAGAAGGCATTTGTAAGGGCTTCCAGCTTGGGTTGTGGTTTCCACTGTCTCAGGGGCCTTGAAGGATACCACACCAGTCTTGAGTAGTGTGAAGTTTGCTTTAGAGAAGTTCTTCACTGTGGTCTTTTGTTTGGGGTGGGGGCGGGATGTGGATTTCCAGTGAGATTAGTTTATGATCAGATCTCACCAATGAGGGATATAATTCCGGTGTGGAGCATTTTGTCCCCATGTTTGTGATAATGAGATCTAGTATATTTTCTCCTCTCGTGGGAACAGTGACTAGCTGTTCCATGGCATTTGAATTTATGAACTCCAGGAACCGTTGGGCTAGAAAGTTAGGGCTTGAGTAATGTTCCCAGTCTATATTCGGGTAGTTGAAGTCACCCAATATGATGGTGTTTGGAGATACCCTCCAGTGTCTTCAGGAAGGCTGTGTGGGGTTCCTGAGTTTGTGAGGGTGGCCTGTAGCATGCTACAATTTGTAGAGCAGTTTTGCCTATGGTTAGTTGCACCTGGATGGCTTCCGAAGCTTCGTGCGTTGCCACCAACCTGGAGGTGTGGGTATCCTTTATGAATATGGATACACCCCCTCCTTTTGTGGTGTGGTCCGGGTTTTGGGGCGGAGCATGATATGAGGTAAAACCTAATAGTGCCGGGGTGCTCTCAGGAGCCTTGAACCAGGTTTCAGTTACAGCACAGACATCGATGTTCTCCATACTGAGAAGGGCCTCGAGTGCGTGCATTTTGAGATTTAGACTTCTGGCATTGAGCAGCATTACCCTCAGTTTCTTCCCATTTTTGTTTTCTAGGGTGGTAGGTTTAGAATTTGAGCCTTGCCTAAAAAAGGCACTATGGGGTGGCAAGAGCCTTAGCCAATATCCGGAATCCCAGGGTGACAGGTGCAAGCCATCCCTTGAAGCAGCGTGGCTTGTCAAGCATGTCATCCCAGGCAGACAGACACTGGATCCCCTTTGAATGACACCAGACATTAAGCCAATTGTTAAAGCTGATCATCTTGTCTCTATATTGTGGCATCATTCTTGGTGAAGAAAGGATACTGCTCAGGGTTAGGGTCATACCTGCCTGGGCTACATAATCAGAGAGCTCCTCTATGTCTCTTTTCATGTAGTCTAGGGAGGTACGTCTCAGGTCGTTCACACCAGCATGGACAATGACTGTGTCATATTTGTACTTGCCGTGGAGTGACCCGAGTGCTTGTGTTATGTGGCGGATTCTAGCGCCCGATAGGCAGCTTACTGTGACCCTCTCCTTGTTCAGCCTGGTGAGTGGGACGTCAGTGTGTCTGACTATGGAGTCACCTATGACAAGTATGTTTGGTGTTGTATTTGACTTTAAGGACTGTGACTGCTTTGCACACTGCTTTTGTGGTTTATGTGTTGCTTGTGGGGTGTCTTGAGGTAGCAGTTGTTTGGGTGTCTGCTTTGAAGGCCTCTGCTGTTTAGGTAAATTTTTACTCAGAGCCTCCGAGTATGTCTTTGTGTGTTTATGTGTTTGATTCAGTAGTGTGGTAGCATTATGTGAGGCTGGTTTTGTGGTGTGTGTAGTTCCCTTCTCCTCCTGTCTGGTCTTGCCAGTCCTGAGATGAGAGAGCTCAGCCTCCAGTTTGGCTAAATAGCTGCATCTCTCGCAAGTATTTGTGTTATGTGGGAGGAGGAGAGGGTTGTCTGTGTACATGAGGCAGTTATAACATTGCCTCAAGATTCCCAGATTCACCAGCTAGACCGGAGAGGAGATTGACATCTGACCTTTGGACATGTTAGAATAATATTGGGAATTCCTTAATTTGAAAACAAGGGCCAGTGGGGAGTGAGGGTGTAGTGCTTTTAATTTTTAGTGCTGACTTATATAATTGCTTTAGTGAGCAAGTGCCAGGTACCTTGAGTGCAATGTGTTACAAGTAACTAAATGCAAAAACGACAAACAGTAACTTTCTTTCAAGTGAAACAAGGAAATAAGTACAGTAAGCAATGCAGATATCACTAGTGATCCACAGAAGTGCTGAGAAGCCGCGTATTAGGTGGAATTAGCTTCCAGGAAATAACAAGCAAACAAACAACAAGCATATAAACAAAGCTAGATTCAGCAGGCCTGGATCTAGTCTATGCTAGAGCAAACAAGGTGTACCAATTTCAGTAAGATACAGTTCAAATATTCAGGCACTATAAACCTTTAACCAGAAATTCCCAGCTCAGAAGGGCAGAGTCCAGCCTCTTCTCCCACAAGAGTGCAGACCACGAACCTTCTTAATGTAAAATAACTGGCCTGAAGCCCAAGTGCCTAAACCAGAACTAATACACTTGGACACTGGGCTCTCAATCAGCAGTTCCCAACTTAGAAGGATGAAAGCTACCTGTCCTGCCACCACAGTGCTTGCCACAAACCTTCCTAATGTAAAACAACTGGTCTGAAGCCCAAGTGCTTAATCCAAAAGACTTAGAAAGATAGCTACACTTTAATCAAGTTACAACCAAGCAGTAATAAATACAATTGAATACTTTAGAGAATGTCTGGATTAGTGCTCAAGTTACACAAACAACGCTAGATCCAGCAGGCCCGAATCCAGTCTATGCTACAGCAAACAAGGCACCAACTTCAGTAAGAAGCAGTTCAGATATGCATGCACTATAAGCCTTTAACCAGAAATTCCCAGCTCAGAAGGGCAGAGTCCAGCCTCTCCTCCCACAAGAGTGCAGACCACGAACCCTCTTAATGTAAAATAACTGGCCTGAAAGCCCAAGTGCTTAAACCAGAATTAATACACTTTTAGAATAACAGACACTGAGCCCTCAATCAGCAGTTCCCAACCTAGAAGGATGTAAGCTACCTGTTCTGCCACAACAGTGCAGACCACAAACCCTCTGTGCAAAACAACTGGTCCGAAGCCCAAGTGTTTAAACCAAAAGGCTTAGAATGAGTTACACCAAGCAGTAATAAATACAATTGAGTATTTTTAAGGTGATGCAAAAGTAAAATGAAGTAGGTAGAAACACAAGTACAGTAAAAGCAGATGCATTTTTTTTTTTTTTATCTGAACAAGTGCTGAGATGAAATAAACAGATTTGAGAGCTGAAACTAGAAAACTGGCTAGTTATAAAAAAAAAAAAACAAGCTAGAAGGCTTCCTTCAAACACAGAAGGGCTTGGGGGCTCAGAAGCCTACAAATAGTCTATACCACTTAACAGGAAAGGCAGGAAATGAGCTTAATTTTTTTTTTATCTGTTTCCCAGATGCTCTCTTTGTACACAGTAGGAGTGCCTGAAATCAGGATATGATCTCACTGCACTCAGTTGAGTGAACAAGTGAGATGGGCCCAGAGGCAGGCTGAGGGGCGGGCAGTTTCAAGGCCACCAAGATTAACACCAAAACAAAAACAGGGAGGGTGGGTGGGAATAACTGAAGAGCAGAAAAACTGCCAGTTCAGTTAATATTCCATCAACACAGTTTAAATCAAATTAAATACTGTATTATTTTTTTTTTTTAAAAAAAGTGCAGATGAAGGTACTTAAATTCTCTTATACGTCCAGTTGAATATAACCAAGTTGTTAGCCAGCCAAAGCTAAGGTTTTTAAGCAGAAAAGATTTCACAATGCACCACTTAACTAGGCAAGGACAGGAAATCAAAGAATGTGGCTACCCCCACACCAGTAATTACTAGCAAATAACAAAATTCAGCAAACACTAGCTTCTGTTCAAGTTACTAAAGAGCAGAAGAGCAGAAAAACTGCCAGTTCAGTTAATATTCCTTCAACACAGTTTAAATCAAATTAAATACTGTATTATTTTTTTTTTTTTTTTTAAAAAGTACAGATAAAGGTACTTAAATTCTCTTATACGTCCAGTTGAATATAATCAAGTTGTTAGCCGGCCAAAGCTGAGGTTTTTAAGCAGAAAAGATTTCACAATGCACCACTTAACTAGACAAGGACAGGAAATCAAAGAATGTGGCTACCCCCACACCAGTAATTACTAGCAAATAACAAAATTCAGCAAACACTAGCTTTTGTTCAAGTTACTAAAGAGCAGAAGAGCAGAAAAACTGCCAGTTCAGTTAATATTCCTTCAACACAGTTTAAATCAAATTAAATACTGTATTATTTTTTTTTTTTTAAAAGTGCATGGGCTAGGCTTGTAAAGGCTGCAGGGCCATTAGCCTAGTACACACCTATGAACTTATGTCTCTTTGACTATTCAAGCCACCATTCTGTGAAATCTTCTTATTTAAGGTAAGGAGGCCCATATTTTAAAGAATGTTGAAAAAGAATTTAAAAACATATTTTAGCAGGTGTTTGATAATATCTGACATTGATACTTATGACTGATTAATTTAATTGTATTTATTTCAAAGTTGCATTATTATCTGAAAATATTTCCTGGGATTTAGAAAGGCTTAACATAATACAAGTGCATCGTCTCAGAAGATTTCTGCTTCATGATGAACCTTTCTGATTATGACATGACTTTACCACTGAAATTTTCCAGTCGTAAGGAGCATTAGCACAAAGACCAGTTTTGTGGGCAAAGTCACATGCTAATGTAGCAGTTGGGGAAGTGGCTAATGTTAATTATCAGTGAGCTTTCCACTGAAGTGTTCATGGATCCAGAATTACTCATCTAAGCAATTCAGAGAATGACGGTGACTCACTCTGCTGAGTAAAATATTACACTATGAGGAAAAAAGTGAGTAGCATCAATAGCAGTCTGTCACCAATTCACTCCTTTGAAAGTACTCACAGTACAGGTAATCCTGGCAATGAGGATGAATGAGGCTGAGTAAATGTGTGTCTGCCTGAGTTATCACAATGCAGCAGCCAAGACTGGAGATGTGAATGTTTGTGTGGTTGGACAAAGTATGGAAGGTAAGGCATCTATGTGTGTGTGTTGGACCATGCATGTGGGTATATAGCTGAGTGTTTCTATGAGTGTGAACAATTGGGAATTGTTGATTGTCAATGTGGTTGTGTGTGAGAATGTATGAGGAGGGTGTGTGTGTGTACTTGTTTGCATCTGTAGGGGGTGGTGTTGCTAACACAGTGCACAGGTTGCAATTGAGAACACTAGTGCAGTTATATCTGATAGTATAGTGTCCTGTTCTGAGACATGCTAATGAGATACTGGTGAGGTGTTTTATTGCAGTTATACCATGTCTGTGAAATAAAATTTCTCTGTGTAACATCAATTTTCCAACCTATGTTAGGCAATTAGCATGGACAGATAAGAACTCTTTGACTCTCAGGAATTATTTGTTTATTATATTTTATTTTCTGCTTTATATTATAGAAACATGAATATAGCATTCAATATGATGTTTACAGTAAAGTAGAGTTTGAGTAATTAGTCTTAAGTGCAGTTAATTTGATTTATATGTTGCCACACAGCAAGTTAGTATAAAAATTGTATAGCATAAACAACAATACTGTATGTATCCGCGGTGTTGGTGCTGTGGTAGCGTTGTCACCTCATAGTAAGACGCTGTCCGGTTCGATTCTCAGCTAGAGCGTCTTCTGCGTGGAGACATGCATGAATGGGCGTACCTTCGTTGAAGGTTGTGTGTCAGGGCTGGTAACTCGGCACATAAAAATCAACTACCAATCATTAGTGGACCGGAGTTCCGCTGTGGCGACCCCTAACCGGGAAAAGCCAAAAGACGCAAACAAACAATACTGTATATGCATTATTTTATAACACACGATGTGGGATCTTTTGTGTAAAGTATTGGCATTTACTTTAAAGCCATGAGTAACTCGTGATAAAACTTTTATATTTTGGTTTAGTTAAAGGAGAGCTTTTTTAATTGTTGCAGATGATCACAGTCTGTCACCAGTCTTTGTAATAGTCATTGAAGTTGTACTAAGTGTTATGTTTAGTGGTTATAGTGGCAGTGCACGCAGAAGCATGTCATACTTAATTTGACGAAGACTCGAGCCTCTTACCTTTTCCATTCCTGTAGGAGAAAACTAGCCAGCAGGAATCTTATCAGTTTGAATTAATGACACTGCATTAATGATTGTCTTGCCCAATATTTGCTTTGCCGCTTATTTACAGTGTAGTTTTTCTCTCTTCCTCCTCAAACAGGTCACTATAAATCACCATGTAGTGCTTGTATAAACAGTAAAAGCAATCCCAAAAAGAATGGACCTAAAACTGTTTCACCAAAGTAGGCAAGACTTGTTTATTAAGCTATTGATGTTGTCAGCCACTTAGTAGACATGAGATCTTTACACCCGCAGCCTATGTTAAAAATTTAGTCACTGCTGTTTTATAATATTCCTTCCGTTATGCTGTAGTTAAGTTTTGTTATTGTGGTTATTAACCAATTTAATTCAGGTCATTTTCAAAAGTACTCTGTAGTCACTGACTGATGTTCATCAAGCATACAGCTGCAGTCATTACAGATGGGTTATCCTGCCGTCAGGCGGGTCCTAGTCGTCCAAATTCCAAAGTCTAGGTCCGGCGTCAGTTGTCGTTGCTTCTTCCCTGACGTCACTGTGGCAGGGGTACAAAAGAGGCAGCCGACGCCATTTTCTTCAGTCTTTCTTGCCGTGCGGTTACCGAAGCAGAAGCAGTTCGCAAGTGCCGGTCGGCCAGCTCCTGAGATTTACGAAAGTATTTCACCCGAAGTCTTCTTGAAAGCTAAGTACCCCGTTGGGGAAACTTTTCTTGCCTCAGACCGATGTCAGACAAAGTTAATAATTGCATTTCATGTGAGAAGCAAATACCGCATAAGGATTTCCACTCTTTCTGTATACCTTGCTTAGGCCCAGACCACGACATCTCAGCCTGCCGTTTTTGTGCTAGATTCAACAAGCGCACTATTAAGCGCCGGGCGGAGTTCGCCCTTCATTTTTTTTGGCAAAAAATTTAATTATATCATGTCGTCGGATACCCCGACTCCAGTTTTGAGCAAAAGACGCAAAGATAAGGACCAACATCCGAGGTCCGCACCGACTACTGAGACCAGGCTTAGGCCGACTACTGGTTCTCCGGTTCTCAGCGAGGTGCCTACGCAGCCCCTGAGTACCGATGACATTACATTACCGGTGACTTCAGTACCCGAGGTCGCAGGCTCCTTGGTCCCTATTCCTACTGCAGATACCGACGCCACTCTTGGCGGGGAAACTCAGAATTTAGACAGGCCTGCCATTTCTGAAGGCGTCTTCAGACCTTCCTCCTTCTCTATTAAATCTTTCACTAAATCTAAAGCAGCCATGAAAACCAAAAAACAGGGTCCTCAGACCTCCTCTCAAGGCCCCATGCCTAAAAAGCAGATGCTTAAAATGGCTGAGGATTTGATTACTCTTATCAGGAGTTCTCAACCCCCCTCTGACAAAAGACCTAGATTAGAGGAAGACTACCCTTCCTCAGATCAAGCTTCTATTACCTCAGAACACTCTGAGGACCAGGATTACGCCTATTCCCCCTTCGAAGACTCTGATGCTGAGGAGTCTATTCCCTCGGTCTCCCCCCCTGAAGACTACTCTTTTGGGGAAACCCTGCATATATTGAGGGAACACTTTCACTGGGAAGGCCAAGATTACTCAGATTCCAAGAAAAGGCTCAGGGAATTTCTACTGCTCCCCCAGCATAGGCCCCTGGCTATTCCTCCTGTTTTAGATATTTTGGATGATGTGTACACAGAAGCCAGCCTGAATCAGATTCTTTACCCCCAGCTCCTGTTAAACCAGACAGGTATTACCGGGTTCCTGATTCTCACCAGTTCCTATATAAAAGCCATACTGCTGACCCAGAAACTATTTCACAGGGTCCCAAGGGAATTAAGGCCTCTACTGCTAAAAACCCATTACCTTCAGAGAGAGATTCCAGAGCATTAGAAAGGTGGGGGAAAAAGGGTGTATACCTCGGCCACTTTAATCATGAGGGCATTAAACTGTCAATTCCATATGTTAAAGTATCAACAGTTTTTGTTATCTCAGTTGAAAAGCAAAATGACACAACCAGAACAACCAGATTTGAAAGAGTTGCAGGATTTGTTGCATGGTGCAGAGCAAGTGGGTAAACATACCTTGCAGTGTGGTTTTGATGCTTTAGAAGCCTCATGTAGAGCTGCTGTTACGGGGTCTGTTATACATAGACATGCTTGGCTCAAAGAGCAAACCTTACCAGATCATGTCAAAGCAAAATTATTAGATGTACCACTTCAAAAAGATGTATTGTTTGGTGTTAAACCTGAGGAGGTACTAAAGAAAATGGAGGAAAAAGCGAAATCAATGCAAACAGTGAAAGATTTCCTGCAGGTACAACCTCCATGTTTCAGCAGAAACTGGCCTTCAAAAAATTGGTCCTTTCCAGCCACGGACAAACCTCAAAGGGGCAGATACAGACACCCAAGGGGTAGAGGGCAACCTCAAGGATCTTACAGAGCCAGACAATGGCAAGCACCAATCCCAAGAGGTGGAGAAGATAGATCACAGTCATTTAGAAAACAGACACAATGACTTCCTCCTACACCTGCCAAGCAAAGCTTTAATGGCAACACCTTTGGGTGGAAAACTGGCATTATTTTCAAAAAATTGGCATATTGTTACACAAGACAAATGGATTCTGGACATTATAGACAGAGGCTACAGGTTCCACTTTCACACCCTTCCAAAAATGAGAGGCATGCCAAACCTGCCACAAAATCAAAGGGCAGAGGCACAAAAACAAATTTCCGCTCTCATGGACATGAAAGCGATTCAAGAGGTACCTGCAAAAGAACAGGGTCAAGGTTTTTATTCCAGACTATTCCTGGTACCAAGGAAAGACAAAGGTTGGAGACCTATCTTAGACCTATCCATCCTAAACACATATCTACAGGTGCCAAAATTCAAGATGCTCACATTACAGCAGCTTCTTCCCATGCTGGGCAAGGAGTCTTGGCTGGTAACACTGGACCTCAAGGAGGCATACCTGCATGTCCCTATCAGACAAGATTGCAGAAGATACCTCAGATTTCTTGCAGGTTCAACCCATTACCAATTCTCTGCATTGCCCTTTGGCTTATCTACTGTGCCCAGAGTGTTTACAAAATGCCTGGCATCAGTAATCGCCTTCTGCAGACTACAAGGAATACAAATCTACCCATATCTGGACGACTGACTGATCCAAGCGGACAGCAAGGACATACTATTGCAGCACCTGGCGTTTGTAATAAAACTGTTAAACTTCCTGGGATACACAGTCAACAAAAAGAAATCAAAACTAATACCCTCTCAACAAATAATTTTCCTGGGTGCCAGCTTGAATACAACCACCCAGATGGCCTACCTCACGCCAGACAAACAAGGGCAACTGTCTCAATACTTCAGCAAAATGGCAACTTTCACCAGGCTAACTGCAAGGAAAGTCCTGCAGGCTCTGGGATTCATGGCATCTTGCATCCTACTAATCCAATGTGCAAAGCTGCATATGAGGAAGCTTCAATGGTACCTAAAAAACATATGGTCTCAACACAGCCACAGCTTGGAAACAATTATACCACTCATTCCATGCCTTCAAAAGGAATTTTTGTGGTGGGCTCAAGCATGCCAAAGAAACACAGGTCTCCCTTTCTGTGTACCTCAAGCAACTCAAATCATCACAACAGATGCTTCAGACTACACCTGGGTAGCACACATGGCAGATCAGTGCATTCAGAGAAAATGGTCCCAAAAAGAGAAGCACCTACACATCAACCAAAAGGAGATGCTAGCCGTGCAAAATGCTGTTATGACCTTCAAAGACCTATTGCATCCAGGCCAGCTATTGATAAGGACAGACAACACCACAGTGATGTGGTACATAAACAAACAGGGGGGGGACTCATTCATACCCCCTGTGCAGGCAAGCCATGACCCTATGGAACACAGCACTGGAATTGTAAATTCAACTACAGGCACAATTCCTGCCAGGGAAGGAAAACACACTGGCAGACAACCTAAGCAGAAATATGACAGATCCACACGAATGGAAGTTGTATCCTCAAGTTTTCGCAAAGATGACTCAGGAGTGGGGACAGCCAGACATAGATCTATTTGCTACCCACAGAAATTACCAGTTGAAAAAATTTTGTTCAAGGACCTATCATCCACAGGCCTGGAAAGTGGACGCACTCTCTTTCAATTGGACAACATTGACAGTTTATGCCTTCCCGCCTCTTCCTCTACTGCCCAAAATTCTATTAAAAGCCAGAGCAGAGAGGCCACAAATGATTCTCATTGCTTCAGACTTGCCAAGACAACACTGGTATCCACTCCTGAAGAGCCTGACACATTCCCCACCATGGATCCTACCTCTAGTCCCTCTTCTGTTGTCCCAGCACAACTACAAAACCCTTCACAGCCAGCTCAAAACCCTAAATCTAGCTGCATGGAGAATTCCTTGATTTCCCAACAGACTCTCCTCTCCAAGGAGGTGCAGGATGTCATCTTGGAGGCCAGAAGACCTTCTACTAGAAAAGCCTACTCCGCCAAATGGAAACAATTTTATGCTTGGAATCAAGAAAAGGGCCAGAATCCTTGGGTAATAAATATACCTCAAATTTTACAGTACCTGAGATGTTAAATAGTGTTCTTTCCTTCTCCTCCATCAAGATCCACGCTTCAGCCATTTCTGCACAATACAACACGATCCTCCTTTATTCTCACATCCTGTCTTAAGGCAGTTCCTCAGAGGGGCAAAAAATATAAAATCCCCAAGGAAACCACCAGTCCCTGCTTGGGACCTCAACTTCGTATTGGAAAAGCTGACCCTTCCTCCCTTTGAGCCAGTTTCTTCAACAGAACTACAATACTTGTCATGGAAAACAGCCTTTCTTCTGGCTGTCACCTCAGCACGCAGGGTTTCGGAGCTACAGGCCCTCATGGCTGTGCAACCATTCATCATTTTCCATCAGGACGGAGTTTCCTTACAAACCAACCCTACCTTTATGCCAAAGGTAGTATCCAGTGTAACTTTGAATCAGACTATCCACTTACCTACCTTTTATCCAAATCCACAAAACAAAGGGGAAAGACTACTACACTCCTTGGACATTCACAGACAACTTTGTTATTATTTGGACAGGACAAAGCCATTCAGGAAATCCGAGCAACTCTTTGTGTCCTATGCTACAGGTGCTCAAGGAAAATCTATTTCCAAACAGAAAATTTCAAAATGGATGGCCCACTGCATACGCTTTTGTTACTCATTTCATGGAAAAACTGTGCCTGCATGCATCAGATCCCACTCCACCAGGGCCACAGCTACCTCTGCAGCTTTCCTCAGGGGGGTCCCTACCAAGGACATTTTGAAAGCAGCCACTTGGAGTTCAGTGCACACTTTCTCCAAGCACTATCACCTTCCACTATACTCTAAATCTAGAGCGGGTTTTGCCACAGCAGTCTTGCAGGGCATCCTCGCTCCTCCTAGTTCCACTTAGTGCCTACCACCCTTACTTAGCTTTGGGATTCTTCCCTTCTGTAATGACTGCAGCTGTGTGCACGATGAACATAGTACAGTTTTGTACCTACCATAAATGTAGATGTTCGAGTGCTCATACAGCTGCAGTCCAGGTTACCCCCCCCCCTCTGTCCCCTCTTAGGACAGGCCTTATGACAAACACCTTATCATACAATCTATTTGGGGTACTCTTTTATGGTGTATTTGCTTGCAACTACTGTTTTTTGATTATTCTATCTTGCATTTTTGAATAACATTATGTTTTGCCTTCCTTCTGGGGGCACCTGACATCTGGGGCAAGAAAAACTGAAGAAAATGGCGTCGGCTGCCTCTTTTGTACCCCTGCTGCACTGACATCAGGGAAGAGGTGACGACAACTGACGCCGGACCTAGACTTTGGAATTCGGCCGACCGAGGACCCACCTGACGGCAGGATAACCCGTCTGTAATGACTGCAGCTGTATGAGCACTCGAACATCTACATTTATGGTAGGTACAAAACTGTAATTTCTGCGTTGTTTTGGCTCCTATGTGTAAAGGACTGTACCTGCAAAGTTAATAGTATTTTCACAAGAATATACCAGGATTGTTACTTAAAGAATTACACTCAAACTTTCACAGGTGGTGCATCAGCAGCTTTATCTTGAATTTTAATTAAAAATATTTTAAATGTAATTTGTTATGCCACAACACTTAAAATATCAAAAGCTTCAGTTTTATACATAAATAAAGTCTTTTTAGGCCTGATGTCAGAACACCACTGTATATTTGTTTAGTATAGCATTTAAAAATGTTAAACTGACAAGAAATGGTGGCTGCACATTTATTTTAAACTTAAAGGAAAACCGCACCTAAAAACTGAAAAACATATGATGTGATGTTGTCCTATCTCACCTTCATTCTGTACTGGTTGGGTCTGGAACTGATCATCGATTCCAACTCGGCCTATACAAAAGCTTGAGGACTTCCACTGGCTCATGGCTGTAGCCCTATCCCATCATGCTTAGGGAAGATTACCCAGATCTCGTTTGCCGCTAAACAAGATTGAATGCTTCCATTCAGGCTCTGGCTAAGAGGAAATATTTTTGTTACTGTTTGTTTAAAATTGTTCTTATTACTGTTTGAAAACATTTTAGAGTGTTAGTGGGTAGTTTGAGCTCAGTTACAGTGTTCGCTTTATTGTTGGCTGTTACCTTTGGCTGTCATTTCTTCCTCTAGGCCCTTTTTTTTTTTCCTACCTTCCTATCCCGGCTATCATTTTACAAATAATTATCCAAGCTCATTTAAGTTAGAGAGCTTGGAAAAAAAGTCTTCAGTTTTGGTTTAACTCTATTGGTCTTTCCTCTGGTAAGCTCATTTAAGTAAGAGGGATACCGTTGGCCCATTTAACTTATAGAGGGCCTTATTTTCCCTTTCATATGTTTCACCTAATTGAGGGCAGATTCCTTTAACTTAGAGAACTGCCCCATTTGTTTTTTTGCTGGTTGTTGTTTTATTAGTGTGTGTGTGTGTGTGTGTGTGTGTGTGTGTGTATATATATATATATATATATATATATATATATATATATATATAAAGTTTTCTTCTTTTATCGTACTGTTATTAGTGGTTGTTTGTTGTTGGTAGTGCTGTTGATACATTATACATAATGTCCAAGGAACCAAAAGAATCCAAACACTCTGACTGATGGCCATACAAGTAGTGTATATTGTTTAGGTGCAGTCCATCTTCAGGAGTCAAGTGCCTTTTGCCGTGCTTTCAGTTCCAGAGTTTTGCTTGAGAGAAAGAACAAGCTGATTTTAAGAGGATTATTAAAGACCCCCCTTTGCAGAGGCTATGGAATAGACTCAGAGATCATCAAAAATGCCAAAATTCCCATCTTCCAGGTCAGAGAATTCAGGGGAAAAGATCATCTAACTCTATTGCTCATTCGGAGCCCCAACTCTTAGATCTCCATTGCTGCAACCCTTGAGATCTCCTACCCCCTCCTCTCGATCCTCCAGGAGAGTCTCTGATGACGATGTAGAGCATGTAGTGAGGAGACTTTTACAGACACCGGCGCTGGCCAAGCTACTGTCAACTGCAACCCAGAGGGATTCACAGCTGACAAAGACTACCTACCATTCATCGTTTCCTCCTTAGACCCGATCTGGAATGTAGGAGCCTGAGTGCCTGGATCCAGCTATAGTGTAACTGTCGGTACCAAGACCTGTACCAGGATCTTTGGGTCCGACTACCGCCCTGACTGCCTCAGTTCCATCGGAATTTGAGGAGTCTAGGAGCTGATGTTCTCCAGTCGGGTCCAGTGAGGAGAGTCGGATTGGACAGCTGTCTGATGCGAACTTGCCTCTCGGGGCTTTGGTGCAGGTGAGCTCGGCTCCTACATTGGCCTTGGAGCCCACTGCCTTGGTTATGGGAATGCCTTCTGGTACTTTGGAGCTGGAGGCTTCCTTGGATCAGGGCCAGGGGCATTTGAGCTGACGAAGAGAGTGCTGTCACCATGGACAGCTCTGCTCTCAGATTTAGGCATTCTTCCCCCTAAGGCGCCAGTGTCTATCTCAGTACCATTGCATCTACACAGACATGGAGACTCAAAGCCTCAGGATGCCACATTGGTTGAAGCTCTCTTTTCTGAAACCTCTCCACAATACCCTTCTGAAGAAGTCCCTTGAAAGAGATTAACATTTAAACTCCCCAGAGAAGGCCATCATCTTGTATACAGAACTTGATGAGTCAGAAGGGTCCCCACAGTCCCCCTCTGAGGATGCCTCCTTTGTGGACATCCTAGAAATGCTTGAGCAGAGAGGTGGCTGGAAGTCCATCAACCCTTCTGAGGATGAATCTGTATACCTGGAGGCTTTTGTGTCTCACCCTTCCACCTCTTGGGTGTCTCCACCCTTCAACCAGCTCATGAATGTAATTAGTCAAAAGGCATGGGAGTCTCCAGATTCAGTGGAACCTGTTCCTAGGAGGCCAAATAAGTTTATTACTGCACCTTTGGACAAGGAGTTCCTTAGCAAGGGTGTCCCAGTAGATGGTATAATGATTGCAGCAGCCACCAAGAAGGAACTTTCAGAGACATCCTCGTCTGTCCATCCACCAAAGTTTCATATGATGGACAGATATGGAAAGTGCACCTTTTCTTCAGCGACTTTTGCTCTCAGATCACTGAACTACTTGACCCATTTTACTAGGCGTCAGAGAGATCTCCTGAAAGAGCTAGGAGATACCCTGCAAGGTTCTGTAGCTGCGGGGGTTTCGGACAAGGTTTCCTCTCAGCTCTCCGCCTTAAATTCAGTGGTCAACTCTTCCATAAGGCTCATTTCTTATGCAGCTGATGTAGTGATTGAGGCAGCAGGCACAGGAATTACCTTAAGGAGACATTCCTGGCTGTGTTTGTGGGATTTTGCTGAACCCTTTAAGTTTTCCTTTATTAACGCCCCTTTTGATGGTTCATCCTTGTTCAGGCCTAAAGTTAAAGACACACTAACCAGGTGTGAACAGGAAGGAAAGATTCTCTCTGGCATTGGAGTCCATTTCTCCCTGCCTACCAGACCTTACCCCAAAGGTCAGAAGGGGGAAAATGTGGTTTTGAAAATCCCAGAGAGCTTTCCAGGACACGTGGTGATCCTTCCCCCAGGGGCAGAGGGACAAGTACCAATGGAAGATGCTGACCACATGGCAAGGGGGGTCCGCAGAACCAGGTCAACAGAGAATCCTTCCTTGGTAAGCCTTTTCAGCGTTTCTGAAAGGAGGCCCATCTGTCCATCTCTGGAGGCTGTCGGGAGTCGCTTATCTTTGTACCCAAATGCCTGGCTAGAAATTACAAAAGACAAATGGGTGCAAACAATCATATCCAGAGGCTGTTCCATTCTCCCCCCCCCCCAAAAAAAAAAAACAAAAACCATCCCAGATGGTCCACCCTGTCAAAGGGATCAGGCAACTCTAGAAATACAAAAGTTGCTAGACAAGAGAGTCATCCAAACTGTTCCCACAGACCAAATTGGATCCAGAACTTACTCAAAGTTCTTTTTAGTTCCAAAAAAAAAAAAAAAACAGGGGACTGCAGACCCATTTTGGATCTCAGCAAACTAAACAAGCTCATGAAGAAGTCAAAGTTCCAGATGGTGACACTGCAGTCGATGCTTCCCCTCCTGGGACAAGACAATTGGATGTGCTCGATAGACCAGGATGTGTACTACCACGTCAAGATGGACAGGCGATCCAGGAGTCATTTGAATTTTTGGCTGGGAGCCAGTCACTGTCATTTTCAAGTTCTGCCTTTCATTCTCACTTCAGCCCCCAGAGTGTTCACCAAGTGCATGGCAGTTGCATGGCTCATTTGAGGTGCCTAGAATTCTGAGCATTCCCATACCTAGACGAATGGCTCCTAACTGCCACCAGCAAGCATCTGCTAACAAGATTGAGAGACACCACTATACAGCTTTGCTCTCACCTAGGGATCACAATAAATTACGAAAAAACTGCCTTGTTGCCATCTCAGCATATCGTTTTTATAGGAGCATATCTAGATACAAAACAAATGTTGGCCAAGATACCCCACAAAAGAGTTCAAGTCCTACAGCATCAAGTCCAAAATCTACTTTCCAAGAAAAAAGTGCAAGCAAGAACTATCCTGAATCTGTTGGGTACCATGGCAGCAGCAATAACCTTGATACCATTGGTGCAGCCGCACATAAGAATTTTGCAGTGGCTGTTGTTCAGTCATTGGTCCATGCAGGAGCTACCCATGTCTCACCAAATTATTATTACAGAATCGTGCAAGAAAGACCTTAATTGGTGGCTTCATTCCACTCAGGTGACCCTTGGCCGACTGTTTGTTCTTCCACAACCGTTAGCCACAGTGACCACAGATGCTTCCCAGATAGGGTGGGGGGGTTATCTGAGAAAGACAGTCCAGGGCACTTGGCAGGATCACAAGACCCACTTGCATATCAGTGTCCTAGAGATGAGAGAGGTGCTTCTAGCATTGCAAGCATTCCAAGACTCTCTTCCACTAGGAACAATTGCAGTACAGACAGAGAACATGTCAGTTGTGTGGTACATAAAAAACAAGGAGGAACTAAGTCTTACTGCCTCTGTTGAGAGGCCCAAAGAATATGTCAGTGGGCAGTCTCTTCCTAACGTTTTCTGACAATGCACATCCCGGGGAAATCCAAAGTTATAGCGAACAAACTCAGCAGAGCAATTCTGATGTCTCACAAGTGGTCACTAATACAGGAAGTAGTGAAAAAGATATTCTGCAAGTGGAGGCCAGCCTTGCTGTCATCTCTTTGCCACATCCATGAATGCCAAGTGCAGCAGCTACTTTGCCCTGATCCCCCCTGGGGGAGTCACCAAGGGACACACTTGTACATGATTGGCCCCCGGGTCTCCTCTTTGATTTTCCCCCCTTTCTGTTAATTCCCAAAGTCCTTCAGAAAGCCAGCTCATTGGGAAGGAGTTTTATACTAGTTGCCCTATACTGGCCACGTCAAATGTGGTTCCCCTTTCCTTGGCCCTATCTCCAGGAGGAGCCATAGATTCTGGACCCAGCTCCAGACCGCCTGACTCATTCTTCAGGAAGGCTGCACCCATTAGTTCAAACATTCAAGTTAACAGCTTACCTTCTCCAGTTCCAGACATAGCCATGCTTCCTGACATTTCCTTTTCAGTGAAACATATCCTGATTTCATCTCATAAGGCTTCAACCAGGAAATTATACACAAGCAAATGGAAGAGATTTTCCCGTTGGGCTTCAGTAATCACATTGACCCTTTCACTGCCCCTTTAATGTCTATATTAGAGTTCTTGGCAAAGCTTTTTAATGAAGGCGCATCTGCAGCTACTATTCATGTTCAACTAGTGGCTATCCAACTACCATATAGGAGAACTTGGACTAAAAATGATGCCCCACAGTCTTTGCAAAGCTTACCTGAGGGGTACTATTTTACTCCGGCCTCCCATCAAAGACCCCCCCAACGCCATGGGACCTAAACTTTGTCTAATCCAGTTTGATTCTCCCCCTTTCAACCTGCATCATCCTGTGATCTAAAGTTTTTAACATGGAAGACAACCCTTTTGGTAGCCATCACTTCTGCTAGAAGGGTATCAGAACTACAAGCATTGTTAATAAGGCCCCCCTACATGCTTTTCCACAAGGATAGAGTATCTGTATGAACAAACCCATCCTTCCTATCTAAAGTGTGCCAAGAATCTAATTTGAATCAATCCATAGACTTACCAGTTTTTTTTTTCCAGTTATGGCAGCATGGCAGAGTATAAGCTACACCAGGTAGATGTGCACAGGCAATTGCATTTCTACTTAAGTAGAGCAAAGGACTACAGAAAATCGGACCAGTTATTTGTATCATTTTCAGACAAAAAAAGGGTGCTCCCATATCAGAAGTCACACTTTCAAAATGGCTTACAGATTGTATTACCTTTACTTGCAAATCTCAAAATGGAGAACTTCCCAGAAAGGTAAAATGTCATTCTACAAGAGGTATAGCAACCTCATCTGTCTTTCAGGTGAGGCTACCTATGGATAATATTTATGCTGCAGCAACATGGGTGAAGCCTCATACCTACATCACTCATTACAAAGTGGATTTGTCCTCCAGGAACAGGACCTCCTTTGGGTCCACTGTTCTGAAGAATATTCTCCCTTGAGCCACCCAACAAAGATGGTACTAGGGACACTGTACCAGCAAGTACAGAATGAAGGCGAGATAGGACAGCATCACATAAAGAAGTTATGTATGTACCATAATGTTCCATGTGTGTTGTCCATCTTACCTTAATTCTTATGTCCCACCCACCATCCCTCAGCCTTTCGCTCCTGGAGGACCAAGCGGTTGTGATTGGAATATAATGTTCTCTGAGACTCTTCACTGGTCTGTTACATATGTAAATAGTTTTTTGACATTAGGTTTAATATCTGCAAACAAGATCTGGGTAATCTTCCCTAAGCATGATGGGATAGGGCTACAGCTACGAGCCAGTGGAAGTCCTCGAGTTTTTATATAGGCCGAGTCGGAACCGATGATCGGTTCCGAACCCAACCAGTACAGAATGGAGGAGAGATGGACAGGGCACATGGAACGTTATGGTGAGTACATAACTTTTTTTTTTCAACAAATCTTCAACTTTTTTGCATTAGTAATGCCTCTGTATCAAAGTAAATGGTTACTGTTACTTTCTAATTTGTTATACTTCAAAATGATCTGAAGGAGACTGCCATGACTGTCATTATTTTGTTTTACAGTCAGTGGCTTCGCCTTCCTTAAGATGAGGGGATCATTTATTGTACTTTTCTCTCTCATCAGTTGACAACATTGCTGTGATTGTTTACTTTTCACTCTCAGCATCAGTCCACATTTTAATTACTTTGCTTCTTTGATTTTCATTAGTGGTCATCTCTGTTGCAGCATTCTAAGGAATGTTTAAATGAAAACCTTGAAAATGTAGCTGAGTTAATTGTTCTTTTCAAAGTAACAACTGTAGTTCAGTGTTCACGTGTGAGAATTCTGACCCCTTTGATTAATATGTGTCACTTGGGCTGAGATGGCTTGTGTTGCATTCACAGTTTTAAATGTAGCTAGAGTTAAAGCCTTTGATGTTAAATCTTCTTTCCCCAACTCGAGAAGAAGTGTGCACTTTTGCAGAAATTAGTGTAGAAAAATTGCAAAATCATATACTGACAGAAAGCAAGAAGAGTTGGATTAATTTATTTGCAAGTTGGATTAACATATTTGCTTTCTTTCTTTGTGGCACTGAGTTTTATTGCAGGGAAAGATATTTGCATCTGAAGACTAAGCTTCAAAGCCCTGCCTTTGTTCAGACTCCAGGTTACACTGTTTATCTGAGGTGTGATGCTGGCAATCTGTAACTGATAAGGTGCATTTAAATGTCATTGTTTTCTTATTGGCTCTGTTGCTGGGATAAGTGATCTAAATTACTGTGCCACTCCTAGTAGCTGTTGTGATGTAACAGATGTGAGAGATGCAGGAAAGAAAGGCAAACATAATTATTAAATTATGATGTTAAGTTGTCTATCTCGCCTTCATTCTTGCTGGATGGGTTCGGAGCCGACCTCGGCTCCGACTCGGCCACTCTAAAAGCTTGAGAGTTGGTTCCACCGGCTCGAGGCTCCCCTTATATCCCACAATGCTAGGCGTGAGTTACCTCAGATCTCGTTTGCCGCTACAGCGATCGAGGTGTTGGTTTTCTACCGGCTTCTTGGTGAGTAACTTTGGATTAAAGTTAGTATACTTAAACCCCTTTAATTTTAATTTTAACACTTGTTTCCCTTAGTTTAGTGGAATCTTCCCCACTTTCTCTCTAAAATCCCATTTTTTCTCCACAAGAACTTATAAGTTCTTCCCTCGGGCCTTCAGGCCTTCTTCCCCCATCCCCTAGTGGTGTGTGTGTTTTCTCATAATTTAAAACTTTGGTAGTTGTTTTATTTTTTGAGTTTAAATAGGATAGGGTGTAATCAGTGTGTTTGACTGGGTGTGTGATTACACTTTTCTAAAATGTCTAAAGACTCAAAGGTCTCAGGCTTCAAGAAGTGTGACTCGTGCTGTCAGAAAATGTCTCTGACAGACGGTCACACTTCTTGTGTCTACTGCCTGGGGCCTTTGCACCTGCAGGACTCCTGTGCTGTATGCCACGGCTTCAGCCCCAGGGTCCTGCAGGAAAGAAAAAACAAACTGATTCTGAGAGGTTTACTCAAGCCTGAGGGTTCCCTTACTGTTTCTTCCGGAAAGCCCTCCAAGCCTTCTAGGTCCTCGGCTCCCGTTACTGGGCCGCGACCCAAGGCTCCGCACCCTCCCTCTACACCGGCTCCGGCTGGAGCCGATGAGTCTCAGTCTACAGTTTCTGTGGTTTCTCGGCTCGGCTGGAGCCGAGGTATTAAAATTCCGTGTCGGCTCCGACCAGACCTTCGGAACCGACATCTAGGAAGAGGTCTAGGTCACCATCCCTTGGCTCCGTTCATTCGGCTCCAGCATCTCCTCTGCTGTCTGAACGGAGCCATAGATCTCACTCCTCTAGGTCATCGAGGCTGTCGGACCATGACCTTCAGAGGGTAGTGAGTCGACTTCTTAAGTCCGAGGCACTGGCCCAAATGCTTCAGAGCCCGACTCATCAGTCGATGCCTGCCCTTGTCCCTCAATATGTTCCTCCTCCGACTCCGTTGAGTTTGGAGCCGGGGCATTTCGGAACCGAGACTTTGGTAGCGTCGGAGCCGATACAATTGTCTTCGGCTCCATCGTCGGCTCCGATTTCTTCCTTAGAAGAATCTCGGCGCCGGACTTCCATCGTCGGCTCGAGGGGTGAGTGGCATCGACCATTGTCCGACCCTGCTCTCCCTCTCGGGGCTTCGCTCTGGTGAGTTCGGCTCCGACATCGCCTCGGAGCCATCACTGTCGGTGCCGAGGGAGGTTTTAGCTTTTCGGGCGGGGACCTCTGGCTCTGCCTGACAGGGGTGTGTTCGAGGTCATGCGGAGTGTGTTAGAACCTGGTTCTACCCCACAGTCGGCTCCATCCGCCCCCCCCCCTCTTCGGTGCCTCAGGTCAAGTCGACTCACTCTCTCATCCCGGACCGCAGAGAGCCAGCTCCTCAGGAATCCCCTGTGGGGATCTCATCCTCTTCCGAGGCCTCTCCTGATTTGGCAGAAGAGCCCCCTCGGAAGAGAAAGTGTAAGAGGAAACACATAGACTCACCTGAGTCCGTCACCTCTGACACAGATTTAGAGGATTCCGAGGGTTCCCCCCGTTCCCCTTCTGAAGATGTCTCATTTGCAGACATTCTAGAAATCCTTAAGCAGAGGGGAAATTGGTCAACCCTTCGGAGGATGAATCTGTGTACCTTGAGGCGTTTGGCTCTCGTCCTTCCACCTCCTGGGTGTCTCCCCCCTTTGACCCCCTCATGCAGGTGGTAGCTAAAAAGGCATGGACGGCTCCTGATTCAGTGGACCCCACTCCAAGGAGACCCTCAAAATTCATTACAGCACCAGCAGATAAACAGTTTCTGACAAAAGGAGTTTCTGTGGATGCTATGGTGGTTGCTGCTGCCACTAAGAAGGAACTAGCTGATCCTTCAGTGCCTGTCCATCCACCTAACAAGGAATCTAGGTCCATGGGCAGGTACGGGAAGCGGATGTTCTCGTCAGCGACATTTGCAATGCGTTCGCTGAACTACCTATGCCATTTTACTCGTCTTCAAAGGGACTTGATCAAAGAAGCAAGTGACATGTTGAAGGACCCTACGGCTGCGGGTTTTCAAGACAAGATGAACACTCAGCTGGCTACTCTGAACTCCATAGCCAACTCCTCCATGCGCCTCCTCTCTTATGCGGCTGATGGAGCGAGCAGGGCCGCAGGGACAGGTGTGGCCTTACGTAGGCATGCCTGGATGCGGCTATGCAACTTTGCGGACCCCTTTAAAACGTCATTCACTAATTCCCCATTCGATGGATCATCTCTTTTTGGTCCTCAAGTGAAAGAAACCTTGACTAGGTGCGAGACAGATGGCAAGACTCTTTCTGCCATCGGAGTCCGTTTTTCTACTCCTTCTAGGCCTTACCCCAAAGGTCAGAAAAGTGGGAAAATGTGGTTCGATAAACAATCTCAAGGGTCTTCGCCTGACGCAGAGTCGGTTCCCCGCCAGAGGCAGAGGCGGGAACAACAATGGTAGACGTCGCCCTAGAGGCAGGGGGGGTCCGCAGAACCAGGGCAATCGAGAAGCCTTCTCTGATAAGCCCTTTCAGCATCCCTGAGGTGTTGCCCGACTGCCCACCTTCGGAGGCAGTCGGGGGAAGATTGTCACTGTACCCAGAAGCCTGGCTATCCCTGACTCAAGACAAATGGGTACAGTCCATCATTTCCGGAGGCTATTCCATTCCCTTTGTTCGCATTCCAAGCCAATCAAAAAAATCCCTTCCAGATGTTCCACCCGCTCAAAGGGATCTTGCAGCTTTGGAAATTTCAAAGCTACTTGCAAAAAGAGCAATTCAGCCAGTTCCAGCAGACCAGCAAGGATCCGGAATCTACTCAAGGTTCTTTTTAGTTCCAAAGAAAACAGGGGACTGGAGACCAATTTTGGATCTCAGTATCTTGAACAAGTCAGTCAAGAAATCAAGATTTCGGATGGTCACGCTGCAGTCCATCCTTCCCCTATTGGGAAAAGGAAACTGGATGTGCTCTATAGACCTTCAGGACGCGTACTATCACATAAAAATGAACAGACGCTCCAGAAGATTCCTCCGCTTCAGGCTGGGAACCAGTCATTTTCAATTCAGGGCCCTGCCCTTTGGTCTCACCACTGCCCCCCGGGTGTTTACCAAATGCATGGCAGTGGTAGCTTCTCACCTGAGACGTCAAGGATTCCAGGTGTTTCCATATTTGGACGACTGGCTCCTTACAGCTCCCACCAAGCATCTTCTTCTATTGGCCAGGGACTACACCTTTCGCATTTGTCAAAATTTAGGCATTTCAATAAATTGCGAAAAGTCTGTTTTGTCGCCTTGTCGTGTTATTACCTTCATAGGCGCAATTCTAGACACAGTCAACATGTCTGCGAGGCTAACAGATCAGAGAATAACAGACATACAAAAACTGGTCTCGCTCATCTTCAGCAGCAACAGAGTCAAAGCCAGGTTGGTTCTGAAAGTATTGGGGATTATGGCGGCTGCCATTCCTTTGCTTCCGTTAGCAAGATTCCACATGAGAATCCTTCAATGGATGCTCTTCACACAATGGTCATACCAGCAACTTCCGATGTCCCACACCATTATGATCACGCAAACATGCAGGAATCATCTTCTGTGGTGGATGTCTTCCCTCAGCTCTTATTGGGAAGACCCTTTGTTCCTCCCCCTCCGGTTGCTACACTGACAACGGACGCCTCCCTGATCGGGTGGGGGGGGCATTATCAGGGCAGAACTGTCCAGGGCACATGGCAACCAGAAGAATGCCACGCACATAAATGTTCTAGAGATGAGAGCAGTGCTTTTAGCGTTGCAAGCCCTTCAAGACTCTCTTCCCTTGGGAACGATAGCAATCCAGACGGACAATATGTCTGTAGTGTGGTATATCAACAAACAAGGCGGAACCAGGTCCTACCCCCTGTGTCGAGAAGCACTCAGACTGTGGCAATGGGCGATTTCTTCTCAGCGGTTTCTGATAGCAACGCACATCCCTGGGAAGTCCAATCAAATCGCAGACAAGTTGAGCAGAGCTATCCTCATGCCTCACAAGTGGTCTCTGAAAGACTCTGTTGTGAGAGAAATTTTTCTCAAGTGGGGTCAGCCTTGCTGCGACCTTTTTGCTACTCCCCAAAACAGCAAGTGCAGAGATTATTTCACCCTATTCCCTTTACCAGGCCAGCCCAGCAGAGATGCTCTAGTCCAAGTTTGGCCCCGGGGACTTCTGTATGCATTTCCTCCCTTCCCACTAATCTCTCAAGTGATACAGAAAGCTATCGCTCAGAAGGCTTCGTTGATCCTCATTGCTCCTTACTGGCCTCGACAGGTTTGGTTCCCCTTTCTGCATCATTTTCTGTCGGAGCGACCTTGGCATCTGGACCTAGTTCCAGATCTTTTGATCCATCAGTCGGGTCAGTTTCATCGCTCCCTTCCCCCTCTGAACCTCACGGCTTGGTTCCTCCAATTCCAACCTTAGCCAGGCTTCCTCAAATATCTCACTCTGTTCGAGATATTTTGATAGCTTCCCATAAATCTTCCACTAGAAAGATTTATTTGAGTAAGTGGAAACGTTTCCTATTGGGCTCAAGGAAGGGACATAGATCCTTTCACTGCTTCCATCCAAATGGTCCTTGATTTTCTAGCTGAACTCTTCCATGCAGGTTCATCTCCTTCTACTCTTAAAGTTCAACTGGCAGCTATTTCTAACTTTCATGTGGGTATTTCAGAGTCTGCCATAATGTCCCACAAGCTTTGCAAAGCCTTTTTGAAAGGAGTTTTTCTACTCAGACCTCCTGTAAGAAATCCTCCTCCTCCTTGGGACCTAAATTTAGTTCTTAGTTCTTTGATTCTTCCCCCTTTCGAACCTGCAGCCTCCTGTTCTTTAAAATTGCTATCATGGAAGACTCTCTTTCTGGTAGCTATTACTTCAGCTAGAAGAGTTTCAGAACTTCATGCACTCAGCTGTCGACCTCCTTATCTGTTGTTCCATAAGGACAGGGTATCTTCTGAACCAACCCGTCCTTTTTGCCTAAGATAGCCTCAAGTCTAACCTAAATCAAAGCATTGACCTCCTGTGTTTTTCCAGAATATTCCAATAGATCTGAACAAAATTGCATTGGCTAGATGTTCATCGTCAGTTAAGGTACTATTTGGATAGAACCAAACAATTCAGAAAATCTGACCAGCTGTTTGTCTCCTATGCAGAAGGCAGAAAGGGACTTTCAGTTTCAAAGGTATCATTATCTAGATGGCTAACATCTCTGATTTCCCTTGTTTATGAAATTAGACACCAAAAGCTGCCTAACAAACCTAAAGCCCATTCCACCAGAGCTTTGGCTACTTCTATAGCCTTCCAAGACAGACTGCCTATTGACACCATTTGTGCAGCGGCTACTTGGGCTACTCCTCGCACTTTCATTTCTCATTATAAGTTGGATTTAGCTTCTAGGCATAGAGCTAACTTTGGTTCCACTGTTCTCAAGAGTCTGTTCCGTTAGGCCACCGGGACAAGGTGCTAGGGACGGTCCCATCCAGCAAGAATGAAGGCAAGATAGACAACTTAACATATAGAAGTTATGTTCTTACCATAACGTTCCATGTTAGTTGTCTTCTTCCTTCTTCTTGCCCCACCCTCCTTCCCCCTGGCCTGGACAGACCTAGAGGAGTTTGATTGTGACCTCTCTTTCTACCACCTCTTTACTTTAGGTATATGCTCTGCTGTGCATATTTCCTAGATCAGGATGTAGGTCACCCTTCTCTTCACCCTTGTTTATAGAGGTGGACTTTGTTTCTAGTTATTCTGCTGTTATTATAGGCTGGGCCTAGCTTACAAACAAGATCTTAGGTAACTCACGCCTAGCATTGTGGGATATAAGGGGAGCCTCGAGCCGGTGGAACCAACTCTCGAGCTTTTAGAGTGGCCGAGTCAGAGCCGAGGTCGGCTCCGAACCCATCCAGCAAGAAGAAGGCGAGAAGAAGACAACTAACATGGAACGTTATGGTAAGAACATAACTTCTATTTTTTCTTTTCTGTATGCAAAGTGTTTGGTCTTGGATTACATGGAAGGAAAAATATTTTTTGGAAAGAAAATCTTGATTTTTAGGCAGGGGTCTCCTTTAATTGTTTGTAAATGTTACTTTTAAGAGGCTATTCTGACTTTATTTTGATTCTGTTTACAGATAAATTTGCCTCTGGATTGCTTTCACGTTTTCTTTTAAAATTTTTATTATAAGATATCTGGATCCTAACTCATGTGCAGCACTCTGTATGATCAATTAATGTTAAAGGCAATGAGACAGCATTTGAAAAATAAAGATACTAGTTTGCGCTTGCAAAATCTTTGTTTTTGCTCTGACAAAAACAACAAACAAAAAATGACATAATATTTTCTTTAAGAAATTACGATTGCATTTGGTTCTGATGTTATAACACCCTAAAGATGATTTGCTAATGAATACAGTGCTTGACTGCCAGACCACATCACTTTATATTTATAATGAGCCAAATGACATACAGGTGAGAATTCTAATGGCAGTATCTTCCTGCTAGTTGTACCTACCAATAAATTATCTTGCCAGTGAAGCAGTATCATACTTTGCATCCATTGTGTCAGGAAAATATGATATTCATCTGCAAAATGCAGTTAGTTGGTAAATTTGTGTGTAAACACATAGGTCCTATTTTACTTTCACATGCTGCTTGTAATTGTGTACAACTCTGTATTGGAGTGGCTAGCATAATTCCAGTGACAGAAAATGGCAATATTCCTGAAAGTCTTTGATTTTTTTCAGTTCTGTATAATGCAAGCTCATTACAGATATATTGTGGACATATATTGCATTTCCCACTGTGAACAGAATAATATTTCTGTGTACCTCCAAATAGACAATAAGTAAAATACAGCTTGGCAGACTTTATTTTAAAATGCCCGTAAAAGCCTTAATTTGGTACCTGTGCATAAGTTACCATATGCCAGTCATTCACTGACATAATTGTAGTAAAACTTTTGAGAGAATTGTATGTAAACACTTAGCAGATAATACACAAAAGTTTGTCATGCCACCCTTAAAGACTTAAATTCATCTCAGTACTTAAGTTGACTTGGCTGTGTTGTGATGGTCAGCTGATATATTTGGCAATATATATTCAGTGACAGAAAAGAACAGTATTCTGGGGAAATAAATATGATTTTAGCTGTTATAATTTTAGTAAGATGTGTATTGCACGTGTTGTTTTCCTCATCCGGAGTATGTCATATACCCACCCCAGCAGAAACTTGAGTGCAGTGTGACTTGACTGACACAGTCTAATCACCTATAAAGGAGTGCATTTGCTACATATGTGCTTGAGGGCATATCTACGTTCCTTTTTTTTTCAGTTTGGAAACAATACAGGAAATTACACTTATGCACAAGTACATATTATCTTGTAGTACCATTTTACCAATTTGAACTTAACTGCAATTCATTTCCAAGGTTTTCTCAGCTCTATTGTCTTGTCTAGTACAAGGAATTTGGGATGCTGTACCAGCTACAGGACAGTTTAGTGTTATAGAAAAAATGGGTATTACTTTTTGTGATATTATATTGCTAATTCAGTACAGACAAATTCCGGAAATGTATTTTATTACCTATCTTGTACAGAAGCTGCATACCCACTCCAAATACAAACCAGTATACTGCATCTTGTTAGATTTAAAACAGCAATAAAAGCCCATATGAAGTAAGTCTTACACTTGATGAACATTATGCACTTTATCAAACAGAAATCTCCCTGAAAAAAGGCTACATTCCTGTTAAAGAAGGTCTTCTCTCTGTCTAATAAACCAGCCATGCTCATTTGCATGTTGAGAGCCTAAGTAATCCAGTTAGGCTTTTCACCCTCCGAGAACTTTCTTTGGAAGTATGTGAAAAGATTTCTTAGATTTTTTTACCTCTAAGTTAGTCTGTTTGTAGACTGTCTTGTCTACCACAATAACCTCAAAGTGTATTTGCAATACTTACATGGAGCTTTGAGCTTTAACTTTGTGTGTGTTTTAAAAGACTGACTTTTTGAAACTAGCTTTCCTGATATCAAGCACATGGCTCTTACCTGTAGACTGGATTCTTCCCCAACAGAATTGTTTTTCACATGTCTTGATGTGCCTGCGTTAATGATTCAACAAAACAAAACCCCCGGAGCATGCATGCACCAATAACTCAGAACCAAAACTAGTACACTCAAGGGTGACCGTCAGAGCCAGGGCATAAAATAATATCCATAGAGAATCCATGGATAAAACCAGTAAAAAGATTTATTGACAAATTCACCATTAAGCCAACACTTTCATCCAGTTAATTGTTGTGTAGTTTCTCAGAATGAGTTACAAAATCCCCACAAAGTCACATTTACAGATAATATGAATCATCATATGACCTATAAAAGCCAACAAAAACTAAAAGTCTTATTAAGACCTATTACTACTTACTATAAAACAGCATGCCTAAAAACAATCATTATGTAATACTTTTTACACTCCAAACATGTAAAAAAAATTGATAAAGTAGTAAAGTAAAACGGAATTCTTTGAATAATGACTCATTAACTATAAACAAGCACTTACAATAAACTAAATAAATTTTGTATAATCAGTTTAAAACACTACCAGTTATAGCTTAGCTGCCCTCTGCTTTAGGACCAGTAATAGGGAAATGTAATCATTAATCCCCAGTGGGTTCATAGCATTTAACTTTAGTTGCCACAGCAACTCTGTACTCTGTTCTATTCTCCTAGGAACTGCCTCAGGCACTATGTTCTATTCTCTCTAGAATAACAAAACAGAATTGCTTAAAAAGCCTCACATACAACCATCTTCTGTATAAGGTGATATTGGTATTACCTTTTAAAATATCAAAGTTGTGTTCACAAATACATTTCTTAAATGCTGTGTCTTTCTAACATAGAAGGCAAAACATGTAGAATGTCTAGAAAGATGAACTAATCCCTTGCTGTTACAATTTCTTTTAACAGAGTAAACTATGGATTTCAAAATGTTAAGGCATATAAGCTTGTCTTCACAGATATATCTACACTGGCTGCATATGCTGCATTTCCTAGTACTTCTCTTGTTGACGTTTGCATCACTAAACTTGTTGGGGGGATTCCACCAAGTTTTTAGTATTTCTTGCTGTCTTGTACACGAGATATGGCGACTCACCTAATTTATGAAAAATGCTACTGTTATATCTGAAAATATTCCAATTCCTTTTAACAACTTCCTTGACAATATATGAACCAGAGTTATATTACAGTACTAATGCTCATTTAAATGACACACCATAATCTGTCTCTTCCTCCCCCAGCTTATGCTCTGATAAATTCTGAGGCAAAACATCAAGGGGGGGGGGGGGGTGACACGGTTCCGTACAGTTGTTGGTGACTTGTTTATCTAACACAGTAAATGTTTGTATTGGTTTTATCCATGGTCACACTATGGGTTTTACTTTATGTCCTGGTTCTGATGGTTGCCCTTGAATGCAGTAGTTTTAGTTCTGGGCTAGTAATTCACTAAGTTATCACTGCTTTCTTAAGTGCTGGTGCTTGCCTATCTGACCTAGAGGAGGCCACATTTTTAAAGAAGAAGGATAAGTGCAATGTAGATCCTGACTTCTTGGATAATCACTACGCCTTCTGTAAGCTTCCATTAATTGGTAACGCAATTGAGAAGGTTTTTTTTCTCACAGTTTGAATATGTATATTCAGGGGATACCAGGTTCATGATCCATTCCAGTCCATTTTTTGCCCAGACACAGCTCTGAGACGGACATTAATCAGGTTGTCAATGACTTCCTAATGGTAAGGTGTCAGTGACATTAATTTTATTTTGGTCCTCCTTTATTTCTCTTCTAGATTTGACATGGTAGACCGCAATTTTATTCTTGAGTGTCAGTTCACTTCCTGTGGAACTAAAGGTACTGCCATAAAATGTTTGCTTGCTACCATACAGGAAGTGCCCAACAGATTTTTTTGAGATAAGTTCATTATCTGTTTATCCCATTACATCTGTAGGTCTGCAAAGAGTTCTTAAGTGTTGTGTAATGATTGTCAGCATTACCTTTCTTTTCCTCTGGATATGTTGTCTTCTGTGGATTCCTAAAGTATGTATTTGAGGCACATGGGATATATGCAAATGATCCTTATGAACATCAGATGTTTCAGCTAATTGGTGATTCTGAATGCCCATGTCTTGTTTTGTCGTTTTCTTTGCTGGAGTTTTCATTTTGTTTTTACCGATTGGTTTTTCAGTGACCTTCTTGCTCATTGCTTTAGTTTGTTGTTTGGGATATTTTTGCAGTGACCCTAATGATAATGGACATCAGCTGGGTATAACAGCCCTGTGTTTCTTATGCTTAGTCAAGCACTCTGCTTGTGCTGTGCTGATGAGGTCATAACAAGGCCGAAATATGCATATCCACAGCTAGTGGGGTTTGGCTTTATTGGCCTGAAATTGTCCATTAAAATGACGAAACAAGTCAGGGGCATTCAGAATCGCCAATTAGCTGAAACACCTGATGTTCATAAGGGTCATTTGCATATATCCCGTGTGCTTCTGATACAAGAGGTTTGGAAGGTCACTCAGTGGAAGATCTAGCTTTGCTGGAGTTTTCATTATGTATTTACTAAAGTATGTATTTGAAATTCATCTAGACTTCGATAACTGTTAGTCACCTGTGGCTTAACATGACCAAGATTAATGCCATCAGTTCAACCATCTTAGTGGAATGCAATTATTTCAACCCTTAATGCTGTTATAATTTACAGTGCTGATAGTTTAGCTTTTGTGAAGATGATAAAAAATGTTGGTGTGCTTATGATAACGGATTCGCACTTACAAACCAGATACTATCTGTTGTAAAAGCTTCATCTTACCATCATTTTCACATTTCTCATAAGTACCTACTTTCCTCTGAAGATTTTTTTGCTGGCGGTGCACACCTCAGGGACTTTATGTCCCAGTTATTGCATTTATCATTCCCTAGGGCTCCGTGGTAATGAACTTGATTATTAGTCAAAACTCCTGTGGCCTAGTTATTAAAAGATGGTCCATGTTCGCTTCATACTACCTATGTTCTGCAGAGTCTCTGCTGCCTGGCTGTTTGATCTCATGTCATTTTATTTTGTTATTCTTATTTACTTAACCCCACACAATCTGGATTCTTTACCTTAAGGAGCTGTTAGTCCACTGCTGTCCATTGAAGTTCTCATGTCCATCATCTCTGAGGCTGTTGAAGATTTCTGGAGTACACCTGGAGCCTTTTGTCAACAGGCTCCTTACCTCTGAAATCTCTTTATGCAGTGACTTAGGGAATCCATCTACTTTTAAATAGTCTCAAAACCCATCTGTTTGATCTTGGAGTTATTCTTGATTTGCAGCTTTCATCTAGTTGTTTTGTCTTATATTATGCAGGTTTTTAGGAATTTATTCCAACAGACTATGCATTTTATATGATTTATCTCATTTTTGTGCAGTTTTACACAAAGCTGTGCTTTCCTTTTTACATTTTCTTCTGTTTTGTTTAATCTCTTTGTTCTTTCTTTCTTCATTTTTTTATTATTTTATTTTAAAGGTTGCTGGTACCGAGTGCCTTAAGAAACCTGAATTTCAATAGTTTATAAGTAACAGGTTTGGAATATTAATGTATGTATGGAAATATTACACATTATCATTACTATTGAAAATGTCATGAGGTCTTAAGGAGCTACGTGTGTTAAATGGAAGTATAAAAAAAGGTGCGATAGGTGTGAATGCCGTAAAGACAGTCTTGTATTCTGTGTAAGACTTCACAAAGGAAGTAATGTGGTCTATGTACACGTTGGTTTACAAACTCCATTGAATATGTGGGAGAAGTGGACAAATGTATGTTTTGTAAAACAGAATTGGAAACAGTTGCACACCTTGTTGCTGGTTGCAACATACTAGTGGCAGAAGGGCTGTATAATGAAAGGCATTGTAATGTAGCAAGGCTGCTGCATTGGGGATTGTGCAAACATTATAATAGTGAAGTAGCTGAAAAACACTGGAAACATGAGCCACAATGCGTCATAGAAAATGAAGAAGTGTACATCACACGGGATCTCCCACTACCAACAGTTCAAAAGATAAATGCAAGAAAACCAGATATAGTGGTCCATGAAAAGCAGACAAAAGTAACATTGATCATTGAAATTGCTACACCCAGTGACTACAGTGTCTTGCATACAGCAAGACACAAAGTCATAAAATATCAGGATTTGCAGGCAGAAATGAGAGCAATGTGGAAGAAAGATACCCAGACAGTTCCAATAGTAGTAGGAGCAACGAGTCTTATAAAAAAGAATCTACAATTGTATTTAGATATGTCACTGATACATGTTAACTCCATATGCAGGAGTCGTCATTACTGGGAACATTACAGGTGCTGCAACGAGCACTTCTGACTGACATCAAAGTTTGAAACAGTATTAATTTCATGAACTTTAATCATACTTTGACTTAGGAATGGGGTCCATTCCCGTCATTGTATTAGAAACCCAAAAGATTTGGAGAAATTAAAAAAGGAGTAATATGGGCATTATAAACCAAGTGTTTATACAAAGATGTTACATTTGTTTCTTTTCTAAACTCTTTTATACTAAAAGCCACCAGTAGCAAATATCAAATTGTGCTTGTCTGCTTTACTTTGAATAATGTTGCCAGTATGAGAAAACTTCTAATAGTCAGTTATGTCTTTCTAGGAAGTGTCTTCTATGAGCTAGTTTAAGCATAAATCCCGATAGTGGTTTCAGAAAACTACTTTGCATGCCATAATTTGCCATGATGGTGCAGTGGTAGCATTGTTGCCTCACAGCAAGAGATTCTCCCGTTCGATTCTCAGCTGAAGCACCTTCTGTGTGGAGTCTGCATGTCCTCCCCACAGTCGAGTGGCATTCGAAAGACATGCGTGATTGGGCGTGCCTTCGTTGAAGGCTGGGCGTTGAGCTGGCACTGTAAAAATCTACTGCCAATCATTAGCAGACCTGAGTTCCACTGTGGCGACCCCTAGTGGGAAAAGTCGAAAGAAGAAGAACAACTTTGCATGCCATAAGATTCTAAATGTACTTCAACATGTAGAATGATTTGCAAGCCTGTAAGACCTTTATTTTACTGTTCCAAATGAATCACATGGGGAAGCAGTTTGTTCCGTGGGTCTGCAAACATTATATCTGTTTACGTAGCTAAGAGTAAGTTTAGGATAAAGTGCAATCTCACCTTAGAGGAACACAGATTCAGAATTTAGCATAAAGCACATTATATTAAACATTAATGACTCAAAGGATAAACACACACTGAACAAGAGAAGGGAGACATAGCTGGATGCAGTCTCTGAAGAAAAACTTTGTTTGCTTCATCTAACAATAACAAATTGTTGATACTGCAATTTGATGTGTACATTTGGTATTCATTATCCATTCCTTCAAAAAAAAAGTTGTTTTAATTATTTTGACCTCTTCAGTTAGTACAGCAGGAACTTTCTAGGCCAAGCTGTGATAAAACTTAAGTGAGGTACACCCGAGGCACATGCATGTTCCTGGCAGGAAAAGTGCATTACATAATCCAGATTAAGTGGGTCAAGGACAATCACTGTTTCATTATTTTGCATGGCTCAATTAACTATGAGCAAAAGAGACAATAGTTTTTCACCAGCTCCTTAATCTTAATTGAGCTCTGTTTCAGTGAAATCTCTTTGTACTGTGCTTCTTCCACCTCGAAACCCACCTTTTGTCTTGATGAACTTCATTTAAAGACTCAGGTACCTCTTCTCTGACAAGAATATGAAGAATGCCACCTGGTCCCTTGGAAATAAACAGCTTAGCCCCACCCCCAACCCCCTTCTCATCTGCAATGGATACTGGATCAGTCTTTTTGGATATATGAATGGCTTACCACATCTTGCCCTCTGACAGGGTCATGATAGCAGGGTCCAGTGTAGAAACTAGACTGTCCAAGGTCTCAGTATCAGTCACAATGGAGAAGGCTAAAGTCTGTGGTTTAAGTTTCTTAGACGATTTCTTAGGAAGCGGCTGGATGTCAGGGCAGGAAGACTCAAACAATATTGTGCCTTATGAGAGTTGTCTGAGTCTTTGGTTTTCCAAGAAAATAGATAAAATGTACAAGGGAGGGAAACCTACTGCTCCTAGAGTGTAGCTCACAGGGTGGGTATAAATTTCAGGAGGGAAGAACATTTTACCTGGAAAGAATTGCGCTTTTTGGAGGCTCAGGAAGTAGTCCTCAAAAGGACTTTTCAGTAGATAATTTGTATTGTAGTTGTCCTGGGGTGTCCTTATAGTTGTAGCCCTGAGGAGGGCTGTTGTAGTCCTGATGTGGACTGGTGTAGTCCTGAAGAGGACAGGTGTAGTCCTGAAGAGGACTATTGAAGTCCTGATAAGGACTGTTGTAGTCCCGATGAGGACTGTTGAAGCCCTGAAGAGGGCTGTTGTTGTGTTGGTTAGAGCTGAAGTGGCCCTTACAAGGTCCGCCCTAGGTACCCTGTCAGATCAGATCTCATTGGGTGCCCCCTTATGTAAGGCTGGGCTCCTGAAGTTGTGGTCTGGGGGTTCTTGTGGTGTATGTGGCCTTACAGAGGAACTTGGAGGGTATCCTAGTAAGGCCGACCTATTACAGTTGCCCTTTGACCAGCCTTACAGAGGAACCTGGTGGGTATTCTAGTAAGCCAGACCTATTACAGTCACCCTTAGACTGAGTTGGGTTTCCCTGGGTTCTTTTAACAACCTCTGTGGTCCCCTTGTAGGGCCTGAGCTCTCTTAGTCCTGTTAGTCCTTGCCCGAGATGGTTGGCAGTTGGCATGCAAGGCGTTCATTTGCTCTAAAAGAAGACACCAGAGACAGAAGTGTTTGATCCGCGTTTCTTTATTTCCATCCTTGCAGGTCACACTTCCAGTCTTCCTCCTAGTATTGCCCTGAGTAAGAATCTGATTGCCTACCCCTGTGCTAGGATGTGACATGCATGTTAAAACTTTAACTTACTGTAAAGGAAACCAGCACAACTAAACTGTAAACTTGACGACAAATTCCTAATAATTCAATACCCTGTATGTCAGCAAACTTTATTTATTAAATAAATCATGGAGAAATGTTTCAGCAGATGTTAAAGTCTGCTGAACGTTTCTTTCCTTCTGCTCCTGCTTGTGACAAGAAAATGATGCAAAATATGAAATATTTGTATACTTCAGTAATTTCATTAGATCTTTGTGTCACTGGAAGAATGCAGTTGACTTTTATTGCTAGGTAATTGCATGCATAATTTCTGTAAAGACACCTATAGTTTTTCCTTTTAGTGTCTAAAAGCATCATAACACTGTAAGATAATACAAAGAAAACAAGAACAACACAATAAGCTGATACTTCCATTTATAAACAAAATACATTATGATATTCCTTCTGCAAAACAAAGAAGTGGACCAAACACATGTAGGTGGATAAAACTATGTCAGTAAATTGCTGTTGATTGTATATAGGCCTAGCACATACAGGTAACTCAAACCTACTCACCAATGGATTGCTGTTGCTTTTGCAAAATTTCAGAGAACAGACTGTTTTAACATTGATGCTGCCATCTTTTAGATTTGTTATTCCCACTTTTCTTTTTTCTTCATACTAGTGTATTATCTGTGTGCATGCGCTTGTGTGTTTGTGTGTGTGTGTTCATTCTCGTACAACTTTGGCAGTGAGAACTTTCACTAGCACTGTGTGATTATCATTTTCATGTATAAGCAAAAGATTTTGAATTGTGCTTTTCCTAGCAGTACCACATCCTAGAACAGGTAAAAAGGCTGTAAATATCCGTGTAATCTCCTACCCCAAAAGTAAAATGAATGGAATTGAGTAACACCAGAAAAAAGATCAGAAATGAAATTGTACTTTGCAATAATTATATTGAGAATTTAGTTTATTTCATTGTAGTTAGAGGAAATGTATCATCAGAAGTATGATCCTTTATTTAGACAGCACTGTTTTGTTGTTTGCCTGTTTATTCTTTTGTCGACTGGGTAAATAGGCTGGCCAAAGAATGTTTTTCAGTGACAGTGCAAGACAAGGCAAATGCACACACATTATTCATTAAATGCAATATAAAAGGAATATAGTATGATTAGGTGACATGGCTCAATGCAGATAAAAGCATGCATTGTTAAACGTTAACCAGTATGTATCCATCAAAGTTAAAGATTATTTTCTGCCCCATCTGATTTCCAAGTGGGATGTCTGGTCTCTCTAGGGAGGTCATTGTACCTCTTTATTGATCTTATCCATTATTTAATAAAGTGTAGTGTATTTTGTAGCATTCAAGCAAGACAACTAAAACAGCTTGAAGAGGTACAGCATTACCATACTAGATAAGTCATAGAATTGGAAAAGCTTGACGTTACTTAAAGGTAACTTCTGCCTGACTTGTAAGAACATTCTGATCCATTTCCTTTTTGAAGTCTGTGCTGGGAGCCAGTGTGAAATAAGTCAACTTAATAGTAAAAATTAATAATAAAAGCATACAAAATGACAATACATTACACAATGCCTTCCAAGATTATGGAGTAAGCTTCCTGATATCAGAAGTAATTTATTAACTTCCTTCAGAAATATATATATATTTTTATTTGCCTACTGGGATAGAACACTGAACTCCATACCTTTTTCAGACTCAGCCTGGGAGCTGACTTGCTCAGAGTCATACAGTCAGTCAGTCAGTCAAGGCTTAGGGAATCAAACACTAGACCACTGGGGCAGCTTATTAACAGCATCTTAATCCTGTGTTCCAACTGACAACTCTGTGTATGCAATGTGGGGTTATGGCAGTCAGACATCAATAGGTCAGACGTTTGACCATCTAACATATGAACATGAAGCACCAAAACATCTTTAGGAGAAAAAGTCAAATATGCTGAAGCTGTAAGTAAAAGTAAAAGGCATGTAATCAAGGGTTTAAGAAATACAAATTCCATTCCACCTCCTCCTCTGCCCCACGAAAGTGGTCCGCACTTAGAAAGATCCTCTCTCCCCATAGACAATTCTTCTCCCCCTCACTAAATCAGTATTACACCATATACCCCTTTCTCACTACAACCATTAGCAGCCACAGAAATTCAGAGACTCCTCAGAAAATTAAAACCATGCTCTTTCTCTCTCTCTCCTCTGATGACCTTCCAGCAGAATACTTAAAACTCGCTGCCAAGGCCATAGTAAGCATGCTAGCCCATTAGCATTCTTATCACCCACTCAATTACAAAATCCTATGTCCCCAGCCTCTGGAAAAAATACATCATCACCCCTCTACACAAAGGAGGTAACTCCAATGAACCCTGTAACTATCGCCCAATCTCTATCCTCTCCCCACTATCCAAACTACTCAAAAAGTACATCCATAAACAATTACTTCACCATCTCACACACAACAACCTACTCACCCTCACCCAACATGGCTTTTGCTCTTCATACAGTGCAAGCACAGCACTTATCTCCTTCATGGCTACTTTACAGAGAGCCATCAACCCTGGTAGTATTACTTCTGTACTCTACTACTAGACCTGTCAAAGGCTTTCGGTACAGTAGCACACACAAAACTTATAAACACCTTTCTAATATTGGCTGCACCCCACCCACCAATGGTTTAAAAGCTACCTCACAAACAGGCAACAATGCATAAAATAGCAAAATACCCTATCAGAATAACAAACCAAACAAACTGAAGTACCACAGGGGTCCATACTTGGACCTTTACTCTTTAACATTTTTACCAACAACCTTCACACTGCTGTTTCTCTAAGCTCTTATTATCCAATATGCAGATGTTGCTACCATCATCTCCTTCTCAAATAATCTCCAACAACTCCAACAAAAAATTCAAGATACCTTCACCACAATTGAAGCCTGGTTAACCAACTCACAGCTACTCCTTAATGCCAAAAAAACAAAGCTTCTACTCATCGCAGCAAAACCCGTCTCACCTGACTTTCATATGTTCTCCCAAAACAACACAGAAATTGAAACCATATCCCATGCTAAACTATTAGGTATTACCATTCAGTAAACTTATATTTGAACACCATGTTTGTAATGCCATTAAAAAACCCACTGTAAACTAGGAGCCCTGTACAGACATAAACATTTTATTGACAGCACCACTAAATAAGTTCTCACCAGTACTTACTTGCTCCCCTCTCTGTTATACGATGCCTTCATTTTTGCTAACCTGCACTCATCTCTACAAAATAAGCCCAAGTTCTGCTACCATAAAATCACCAAATTTGCCACAAGCAGCTCATATCACTTCCATCACTGCCAAGTCTTAAGTGAATTAAACTGGTTGGAATTTCCACATCACCTTAACCTCCTTCAACTCTCCATAGCACATAAAATTGTCTACAGTCCAAGCAAATGCCCTGCTCTTAAGAATATTTTAATACCCTATAGCCCCACCAGAACCCTTCAGTTGGAAATTAAACTCATAACTGTTCATGTACCAAACAAAAGAGCTGGGCACTGTCTTTACTCATATGCTGTCACTATACTGTGGAACTCACTTCCAACCAGCATAAATACGATTAGCTGCTTCAACAAATTTAAACTCACCCTAAAGAACTACGTACTAAATACTAAAATCTGCCCCTGCATCTATCCATATAGATAAACATCCTACTGTCCTTGAAGCTTCCTCTAGCATACCCATATCTTTACCCATCAAAACCAGTAGGAAACTCTTTTTGATCTATAATTACTTTAAACAACTCTGTTCTTATTATAAATCTCACTAACCTTAACTATCATTGTATTCCTTCACCCCTTTAAAACTAGTGATTTATTTCCCTTTCTTAACTTTCAACCTAAAAGTACTCCTAGTGATCTTTTCCCTTTCTTAACTTTCAACCTATTTCAGTATTTACAAAAAAAATTATATATTACTGTCAAAACCGCAAGATTCACAACCACGAACGATGATGTCCTCGATACATTTCATTGACCTCATGAATATTAATGAGGTCGAATGATCGACTAATAACATCGGCAATCCATTTTCGATGTTAATGCTGACAGTTGCCGCTTCCAGACATGCTTCATGTCCCTGTCTTGTTGATGATCTGTTGAACTGACATTTGCTTAACTGTCGACATTCTGAATGTCGCTCCTACCATGTTCGAACAGGTGCCTGATGTTGAACTGCCTTTCTGCCTTTTGATAGTAAACCTATATATATATATATATATATATATATATATATATATATATATATATTACTCTGTTTCTTTCTGATAATGTAATTTCCCACAATTTATTAATATTTTTCTCTATATGTTATATTGTACTGTAAATTCTATAAATTCTTGTAAATGACTGTGCATTCATAATGTGTTTATGGAGCTTTTCTCCCCAGACCTCCACTGAAAATGGGTTCCTGACCCAGTCAGACTTTCCCGGTCAATAAATAAATAAAATACAAACATCTCATCATGTACCTAATTTTGATTGCTTGCTTAATAGTCTTGACTTTTTACCACAAGCATTAAGGCATTGGCAGTGAAAGAACAAAGGTACTTTCAACACAGGGCAGTAGTATAAATAGAAAGCAATAATTTTCATGGGAGAAATGTACAAGAAACTAGACAAAATGGCAATAGAAGAGGTTTAAAAACACGTGATGATGTTGCCAACACCAGCAACAACTACAGACATTTGTCAGTGGAAATAATAAAGCTTACAAATGCAGGTAAGGCTTGCTTTATAGATGGAGTTAACCTTAAAAATAGTGACCATGCAAGTCATTTGTAAATGGAAAAGGCAAACATCACCAGAGCTTGTAAGATTGATTGTTCTGATGTTGTTAAGATAAACGCCTTGCCATCAGACTTAGTAAATTCTGATTTTACAGTACAGACTGAAATACATTTATTGCAAATTCTAAATCTGAATTATGTAAAGAAGACTGTTTTGTGTTTTGAATAATTTGTTCCCACTGGTTTATCAAAATGGCATAATTTATGTATGAATGTATTTAAGTTTGTTAATAATCTTATTTAAAATTACATCTATTGTAATAAATGAATGAGTACAGTTGATTTTAACAGTACAATAATAAAAGATGAAACTAAATCCTTGATATTAGACTTGTATACTGTAGATTCTGTTGATGACAAACTTTAAAGCTTATGACCCATGCTCCATTTAGCTTAAAGGTAATTTTTGCCCTTCTTTTAATAACAATGTTATGTGTTTTTTTATTAAAAAAAAAAAAAATTGAAAATAAATGGTATGGGATTTTTAAGTGAAATTGCAGTACCCACAAAGATACTGACTAGGTTTGGGGGTTTCTCATGTGAGATAACAGAATGCATCTATGCTCATGTCCTGTGATGCATTTCTTTCTGACAGACTTTTTTCTTAATTTTTTTTCAGGTTCTTCAGACGATGTGGTAAGTTATGACCAGTTTAATATAATTTGTGGAGAAAGAAGTGTTGAAGTATTTCAGCTAGTTTGGTATATCTTAGATGAGAGTATCAATTTTATAAATAAAATTACCTCTTTTTTTCTGGGATCGTATTTTAAGCAAAGTAAACATTGTGGTGTAGAAGTATCTCAGCAGCAGGTGTAAATTTCCTTTTTATTTTATTGTGTTTGTTTTATTATTGTGTATATAAATAAAAATAACAAAAACATAATGAACTGATGTTAGGCACTCTTTGAAATCAGAATCTAGGATTAAAAGTCATTTAGTCAGGAGTATGGAGTATAACCAAGACATGTAATACTTATCAGTAATAGTTAATGTATTTGCAGTCTTTCTTAAGGAAAGAAATAAGAAGCAGCATGTAAAAGAAGAGAAGCATAGCAGAGGTGTTTGCCCCTTCCCCAGAGGTGTGTAACTATGTAAGCAGTATATTAAAGTACAGGGTTGTGGAATACAAAATTCCTGCATGTTGTTCATTCTAGACAGTGTTGCATTTTTATATGCAAGCATATGCTGAGAATTACTATTTGGAAGTTACTGGCCTGCACAGTAGTAGGTTTTTGACTTAGTTTTGCATAGCTGTATGGGAGTTGCAGTTTCAGATTTTCTTGTTTCGATATGTTTTTTTTTTTTTTTTATTTTGCAGCATTTTCCTAGACATCAGAGGAGAAGAATTAGTCTACTTTAGATAGATTTTGAGTGCTGCTTGTGACTTAAGTGTAACTCATACTTTTATAATTTCAGGCTATGTTGTGTTCTGCCATTTGGAACTGATATCATGCCAGTGCTTGGCCACGCCATATTTTTCTGTGTTTTTATCTTTTCTTCCTCATACTGTATTAATCCACACCATAGTATGTGATAACTCAAACTTGACAATAAATAAAGAAAGAAAGAATTAGTAATTTACATTCACTAGAGAGACTGTGAACTTGATTACATAATGCCTTTATACATTGGCTGAAAGGAAACATTTCCTTTAGACCTGATGATGTCTCATACCCCATGCAAGCTTAAGCCTCTTCTACTTGTAAATATCAGTGCTTTTCCAGAAAAAGAGCCCTCTCATTCTTGGTCAGATTGGGGGGGGGGGGTCAGAATAAAAGAGCGACACAGTCCAAAGTAACAGAATCAAATGTATTCCATGTAGCACAACTCTCTTTTAATAATCAGTTTTAATATGTTTTTCCTTTTAACCAAGTCATATTTTTATTTTCTTCACTTAATTTTCTGTCACTTTATGACAGGAGACACATTAACCTTTATTGAATCACCAATTTAAAAGGGCTGTTATCTGCCACTCAGCTGAGCAGGTAGTAGTGTTTTTGTATGGTTTCTTCCAGACTTAGTGAACTGGCCCATCATGTAGTATAATACTGACCTTTCACTGCTGAAATGATCCCTTAAAAAAATGCAAGTTTAAAAATTTCTCTTAGGCTTACGCACTACATGCTTTAAGAGTCAATCATCAAAAATATGTATACTCAGCTTTTTCCAAGCAGTGCCACATACCAGTATGTAACATCTCCTGCTAACATTCTTTACATACTAACCTCATAATGTCCCTAATTATTATTCTAGCTTAGTTAATCTGCTAGCAACGCTTATACTACTATACTCTTTATGAGAAACTACTTCCTGTAAATAGTTTAAACTGCTGCTTCAACATCTGTATTTCCATGATTTATGAATTTGTCCATATTTCTTCTTATATATAAGTGTACTGCATTCATATGTTTACCTATGTCTGTATGATTTACGGTGTTAATATTTGTCGTCTTCTTCTTCTTTCGGCTTTTCCCAGTTAGGGGTCGCCACAGCGGATCATCTGTCCGCTCATGATTGGCAGTGGAGTTTTACGGTGTCGAGTTGCCAGCCCGGCACTCAACCTTCCACAGAAGGCACACACACACACACACACACACACACACACACACACACACACACACACACACACACACACACACCTAGGGCCAATTTAGAGTGTTAAATCCACCTACTGCATGTCTTTGGGATGTGGGAGGAAACCGAAGCACCCAGAGGAAACCCACGCGACCACAGGAAGGATATGCAGACTCCGCACAGAAGACACCCCAGCTGAGAATCTAACCAGAGAACCTCTTGCTGTGAAGCAGCAACGCTAACCGCTGCACCACTGTGGCTGCCCTTTTATTGATGTATAAAGTGTATTGCAACCACATGTCTATCTATACATTTGATTTGATGTTTTTGTTCATTTACTGTGGAGCTTTTCTCCCAGGGACTCCACTGAAAATGGGCTCATTTTCAGCCCAGTGGACCATTCCGGTAAACAAAAGCAAGTAAATAAATAAATAAAATGTTTGTTAATTTCAGTAATCCAGCTGAAGGACACATCCACACTGATATTGTTATGCTCTTAACTTTCTTGTATAACTGTCTCTTAAGGGAGGCACATTCCAGCATTAAGTGCCATGCTGCAAGCTTCACACTGTAAACAGATTGAATAAGGTTAAAAGTAATAAGTGAGCAAAATGCTTTAAAAAAATCTTAAAATATGACTGAAAGTTACAGCACAGCAGCCAAGCATACACTGTGTACACCATTACATACACATTTAAAATTATAGTCTTTCCATGTCTCATGCTGATACAGTTTGTTAAATAGCCTTTTTTATTGTTTTCCAAAATGTGTGGTCAGGTAATTTTTGAAGAAACCTGCACTTTTTAGGAGTGGGCAACCCCATTCTGGAAGCTGACTTAAAATTCCACAATGTTTGGCTATGGCCCTGTAGTTATTTAATTGCTTTATTCACTATGGTGTCAGAGTAGCTTACACACCTGAAATACACAGCTTAAATTCTCAGTTCTAAGCAAAATGGAGTTTAAATGAGGGAGCTGGGTCAAAGAACCAGCGGTTTTATTCTGTTGCCAACATTTTACATTTGTATTAATACTGATGCAGCAGGAATCATTACTTTTCATGTGCTCTCACACAACACTGAAGTAATGTCTTAGTGTATGTGAACACTTGCTTTTATGTCTGTAATATTCATCACTTTGAAAAATGTTGATGTTTCATTATCACATCTCATAACTGAATCAAGCAGTACATTTTTTATTCCATCAAGAAAGATGGCACTCATTGGCTATTTTTTTAGTGCTTACTAAGTAGAATTTATTGCCAAGTCAAGTTTAACTATTGAAAATATTCTGTCAGAATCATGGATTTCTGGGAGGATGGTTAGTTTTACTTACCACGGTGAAGTTTAACAAATACATGCAATTGGTGTGAAATTGCAATGTTACCACTGATTTGTCCCTAATGGACAGGGACAGACTATGAACGCTTTGTGTCTACAAACCTGTATCGTGACCATAAAATTCTTTGGGTGTTGACTCATCAGCAATATTTTGGTACACTTGGGGTAAGCTTAGCTAGTTTTAAAATGGCTCTTGGGCCAATAGCCTACAAACCACCTATGTACAACCAAAGAAACCAAAATTCAGTGTATGCTAATGTTCTGGCATCAGCATCAACTCCTTTAATTTTTTGTACATGTGGTTGGGGTGTCACATCGAGACACCATCACCTGCTTTTTTAACTAATTTCCCACTTCTATATAATGGATTACAGTGATTTTTTGTGACCATCTACAAATTATTCACACAATATTTGTTTGTTACTGGCTGTGCTTTTCTGGCTGGATATTGTTAAATTCTGAAATAATGCCTGCATACATTCGGCTTAGGCCTAGACTTCCTTTAAGTGCAACCATTACAGTGTAGAGGATTTCTATATAGCTAATTAATGCCATGTAATGGGTTACTATACTCACACAACTGAGGGATGTTTTACAGTCTTAAATTCATTCTCCTATCAGCTAAGGAGGTCCTTCTTATGCCTCTTCATGTCACTGTACTGATGATGACATTGCTTCCCAGTGAATGGAATGGCAGTTGCACTGGACACAGCCTTGGCCGAGATATTCCAAGCCTCAGCTTTATACTGAGATCCAATATATTCTCCCTACAGTAGCCTCCAACTGTAGCCCTTCACAAAGAGTGCCACAAAAATCATGGACTCCTCAACAAACCATCATTTTGCTCTAAATGGAACACCATTTCTACCATTGCCAGCATATCTGCAGCTGTGAAGTCAGATATATGGTTCTTAATTGGAGAAAATTTCAGATCTCAGGTGTGACATCTTGTGCACAAAGAAGCACACCCTTGCCAAGTACATTTTTGCAATTGGAAGCACAAAAAAGACTTGCCAGATATATCAGCACTGAGTTCTTCAAGAAGCAGAGAAGGTGTTAAAAATGGCAGTGACACTTGTGGAATGAACCAAAGAGAAGAACAGGATAAAATGTTAAACTTTGCTAATTAACTGTCATTGCCACAGGAGAACTTATTTGCTAGGATGGTTAGAGGTGTAATAATTAATAAGTACTTCATAACACACACTGTCATAAGCACATACTTATGATATAATATGTGAGAACTCTATAATTCCAACAAAAAATATTGTGCACATTATACCAATGTATGTGTATTCTACGTTAAATATCATCAGTGTCAGGTTTTATATAATTTACAGACATTATATTGGGCTTCTGTAGCAAGCAGTTATGACACATTTCTTGCACTAGCAAAAAAGAAAATAATCTCTCCACACCGTCAAGCCAAATAAAATTTATTAAAAAACAACAAAGCTTACATTTCTTGCACTAAACAGGGATGATGATGTGCACATTTACTGTGACATTCCTGAGCAAATTGTGGTGCCAAATAGCATCCTGATCCCCTCTGTAAAAGTATCTGTCAACTGGATTCAAACCCTGTATTAGCTGTCTTCACTCTTTATGATCACTACACTCGCACCTTATGCCACAGGGGAAGTCACATGACAGCTTAATTTATTCACCAAGTACAATACAGAGTGCTGATGTCCATGCACCACCACAAGGATTGTCTGTGCTGCAGAAGGAAGCCTAAATTAAATTTCTCACTTTTTTCCCCTTAGGCAGTGAACTGTATTTGTGCACTACTGAGCAGAGAGCAAATGAAAAACTCATTAAAAAAAGGAGAGAAGTAAAGCTGACAGAAAAATGAATTCAATCAATTGGTATATCTTGCACTAACCAGAGCAAGAAATGCATTCAGATGACACATTCATCCTTCTCACATATCCTTGCAGCATCAGAAGTGTAGTTTGTGGCATACATTATCAGACTTGTAGTCTTGTCACAATTAATGTGAAAGTGGACAGACAACATCTCGTACTGTTCTCAATACTGAGAATATCTGAGTTTTACAAAACAGCATGGTGCTCTAAAAATGTGTGTAAATATGTATTCAGACCACCAGTAAAATTAATAGTCATCTTAATTTGAACCCTACATCACTATTCTTATTTCTCTCAATTCACATCACTTATATCATGTGCTGCAAGGATAGTTATCTGAGAGGTGGAATTTGTTCACTAAGTATTATCCAGAGTCGATGTCCTTGCAGTGGTGCCAAGTATGTTTGTACTACATAAGTCAGGCCAAATTGAAATTTCAGTTTTTTCCTTAGGAAGTCAACCTTGTTTGTACACTGCTGAGTAGTGAGCAAATGCAAAATACATTAGAGATTAAAAAAAATTAAAAAGTGACTGTGAAAAATGCTGAAAATAAAACTTATTTTAAACATATGGCATACATAGCAATGGCCAGAGGAAGAAGTGCATTACAGTGGCACATTAATCTTTCTCATGTCTCCTTGACACATCTGATTTTTAATTTCTGGTACACATTACCAGAACTGTAGGTAATGCCAAATAATGTTAAGGAGGACATACAGAAAAGGTCAACTATTGTTAGCAAAACTGGGAAGAGTTGATTTTCAAACAGTAACACAATGATATCACAGAAGATGTGTAAATAAGTATTCAGCCTCCCTTTAAAAGAATCACGTGACTGGATTTGAGTCCCGATTGCCTTTTTTCTTTCTCTAAGATTACTGCACTTACACCTTGTGCTACAGAGAAAGTTACCTGACAGGTGGGTTTTCTTCACTGAATACTACTACCACGAGGCTTGTTTGTGCTACAGAAGGCATCTTAAATTACATTTTTCACTTTTTCCTTAGCCAGTGAGCTAGTCCAGAGTGTGCAATGCCAAATGGTGCACAAATGAGAAAGAGAAACAAAAAAGGTTACTGAAACAGAGGAAACATTATGAAACAACTAGTTAAAATGTATAGTTTTGATATTTCATCAACTTTGTCGTGTTTCAAAATGAACATGCTCATTAAACATCATTATGTTCACACAAACACAACCATGTCTGGATTAGAATGTAGGATACCAGGGCATTCACAACAAAGTTCAGATTCTTATCACTATGTACATACACATTATACTGTAAAGATAAAAAAGAGGTCACTTATACTCAATACGTAATATAGTATCAATTAGCATTAAAGGTGCAACAGAAAAAATCCTGACATTTGTCATGTAATTTGCAGTTGGATGTGTGGATGGGTGTGATACTGGCAACAGGGCAGATAATCTTTCCTCACACAATATAGGAAAACATTTTGAATTCTGAACCTCTTTGAATCACTTTATTGTGTGAACATCATTCCCAAATCTAGGCTTCTCTAACAAGACTGCTAAATGTTTTGCCTTGCAGTTGATATGTTTCAATAAGTAATCTACTTCCTTAGAATGGCAGCCACAGATGTATTGAGAGACAGAAACTGTTGTAATCAACAATTTATATCAGTGTTAGGAATGTTCCTTTCTTAAGTCAGTCAATGGTAGTCACAAAAGTTCTTGTCAATATCTTCTTCCTGACGCACCCTGATTCAAACTACAGTCAGAATAATCATTCATACTTGCAAGTACTTAGCGAGTAATGCTTCTCAATGCACATTCTTGTAGAGGTAGTGTGTGCATGCATTAACTTTGGTCCTTATGCCATGTTTACATTCTCTGTACTTATTGCAGATTTTGAAATTCATAAATTCTTAAGAGCTCAAATTCATTTGCATGTTCACAATGATGACAGGATTAAATCTGCACTTTATCAAAGTAGTCATGTAAGCAAGGAAATATGTATTGTGGACCTCCAAGAATTTTATCCATTTGTACTGCTTTTCATTTCCTTTACTTTTTTGTGTGTGGGGGGACTGTATTTATTTGTGTGTACTAACATGGAGCTTTACTTTTTACTTATTTTGTACATTGATATTGTTTCTGACATGGAGGATGACACCAGAGGGTATATTGCAAATCTTTCAAGCAGGCAATACAATTCAATAATTCGCACTAACTTCTGTGGTGTTAGGCCTGCGTAATGCATTCTCCCCCACCATCACCCTGTGTCAGTGATGATGACTGTGCACTGGTCTGCACGTTTTTAATGTAGTTATGGTTTTATATATATATATATATATATATATATATATATATACACACACACACACACACACACACACACACACACACGTGTGTATGTGTGTGTGTGTTTGGGAAAGTAAAATGCTTGATGCACATAATTACGCAAAGTCCTTAGGTGAATATTGCAGACATCACAGTAATAAGTATTACTGCACACAGGACAGATGTCTTATCTTAGGGACATATAACTACTTATGTATGGAAGTAAGGAGTTAGCAATTTTTTTTTTTTCAAACAGGTTCCACACTTACATTGGGCCTCAGATGAGGGAGGATGAGGTTGCAGAACTAATATACTGTTTTCCTGTCTACAAATTTCTGTGTTATGTAGTCCATACCAAGTCCAGTATGGTGTAAAACCCCTTCTTCTTGGCAGAGATCTGGCAACAGAAGCATCAGCATCAGCAACTTTAATTAACCTTGTTGTACATAAAATTTTCTAATAGCAGCAGCAAGTGCTAACATTTTTTTTAGTGTAATTATGACTGTAATGCAAAATGTTTTGTGTTTCAGGACAAATGGCTACACTTAAGTGTACATGATTCCTTTATAGCTTCATGAATAGCCCTACCACACTGGCTTGGTTTATTAACATGGAATTGTGCTACTTATGCTTTCATTAGCATATTCTGCTGTTTACCTTTGTTTGGCAGCTCTACATTAGGTAGAGCTGCTTAATGTATACAAAATAGTGTGATATCATATGAGTAGCACACCACGCTGTGTACACAATATCTGCACTTAGTGTAGCTGTTAATGAATCTGGACCACAGTTTATGTAGTTTGTTTTGCACTTCAATGAATTTTTATACATGTTTATATGTTCTAAGTGCATGCCTCTGTGTGTTCTGATCAGGTGACATGCTCAGATTATTTATGGAAATTATAAATAAGACAAGAAAGGTAGCTATTGCTTTAAGCAGACTAAATCTATCAGAATGAAACAAAGGTAGTTGCATTAGAACTGAGAACTATAACTTTTAAGTCGGTATTAATGAAATCTGCCAGTCTGTTTTTATATATACCCATCTGTGCAGAGTGATGCAACTTCTAAGGTATACAGTCAGACTGTAGGGCTTATAATTCTTTTATCTGTTAACTTATGATATTCTATAACTTGGTTCAGCTAATTTTCATGTTTGGGGTCACTCTGCAGAGTAGCTGTATTTTTTTTCCCACATTTTACCTTGGCATTGAATACGCTTATGTCCAAATAGTGTGTAACTACAAGGAGAGTCAGTAGGGGATTATGTATCTGTTTGTATTTTATATAACAGGATAAATGTAAAGATCCTTCACAGTCTCTCTTCAACCATGACCATAACCACAGTATGTATACATTGTGGTAAACAGTCAACAACATGCTTTTGGGAAGTGTGAAAAAACTGTATTACCTAGAAAAAGCCCCCACATATATGGTGAGAACATGTAGATTCCACATGGACAAAAACACATAGCATTATTTTCAGTGTAGACTATTAATTATTTGTGTTTGAATTTGAGCATGATCTTAAATACGTTATTTCTGAGTTGGTGCAACTTTAAAAGCAGTGTGTGTATCTATGTGTGTGTATATATATATATATATATATATATATATATATATATATATATATATATATATGTGTGTGTGTGTGTGTGTGTGTAGATGTAGTAGATGTATATACAAAGAAAGAGAGTGAGAGATTATGGATGTGCAGGCAAAGCCCTTCACACCAGGTTGTTCAGAAGGCACAGCTTACTACAAAAGTACTGTTATACTATTTTTCTTAGGATCTGTATCAATGTTTTACAAGTGTCTGGCAGAGAGCACATGAGACTGAGGTGAATAGCATGAGAGCTCATATACTAGCTTCATATCTGAATAGGCATTGTAAATAGAGAATGAATGTTTTAATTTGAATTTTGACTGACTTAGAAGAGAATAAAAAGAAGTATATACACACACAGTTGTAACAGTATGCATCTGCACTGTTTTTAGCACACCTTTTTCATTGATTCCAAAAGTATATACACTAACATGCATTGTCCCCTTGACCCAAGATCCCAGTGAAAACACCAGAGTCAGTGTGACAATATGTTGAACTCAGGTTGTACATTTGCAAACTTTCCATAAAAGTATAGATAAACAGTGCAATAAACATAACTTCCAAGGTGTGCACTACTGTAACCAGGTGGCTTGCCATTTGCCCCCCCCCCCACCTTTGCAGACTACACTAGATAGGTATTTGGCCAAAGACTGAATTGATGTTAGACCTTTGAAGATTGTAGTCAAAGGTGGATATTTTTGAATTTGACCTGTCATTAGCCCATAGATGCAACAAGAGCCCTTGAGTCTGATCAGTGATGTGAAACAACTGATTGAGTGAATGCCAGCTGCTGCCATCACATGACAAGGACTCTCTTCCGTGCCACTTTTACTAAAGCACGGTTCAGGCCAAAATTAGTTCTATTCATGTGAGCTACCACAGTCTTGGCTGCTAAAGAAATTGAGTGACCCAAAACTAGAATGTGTGTGCAACCTGAAAGAAAACAAATTGGTTCACTATAACATAGTAAATACCCATATAATACAGTTGAGAAATGCAGAGGAAGACTGTTGGCCTTTGTTTTTTATAACTTTTATAGAACTCTTCTTCCTGGATAAATCAAAAGTTCTGACATTGCCAGAGGAGTGCATATAGCAACCCATTGTTGGCAGTCTCTGAGCAGATAATGCCATATGCTGGAAACTCTCAAATTGCTTAAGCAACATCTGCCACCACCCAGGAGAGTGAAAGATCAAATCCCTGATAACAGCATTCCCTCACAGTCTTCATGTGGTAAAAGCCCATTGTGCTGAACAAAGTAATGAGCTTGCAGACTTGTGTAAAGTCACTTGCTGCCCACATCCTATTTGGTCAGCCTTGAATCTGCTCAGCAATATGACTACCAAATTCTGGGAAACTGTCACGTCCTCCCATGACAAAAATCCTGGAAATTCACTAACCGTAAAAGCTCCCCAGTACATCCAGCAAATGAGTGTGGTGGAGACTAAATAAAAATGGTAATCCTGAAGAATGGCGTGAGCAGCTTTAAGTACACCAGTCAGGATATGCTTGCCAGTGGGCGTCCTATGATCCATGGAGGCTCATTTTTTCCCCCAACATAAAAGTAATCTGGATATAAATGAGGATTTAGATGCATCTACCCAGAGACATTAGCCCAGAGGCTCTAGGCCACTAAATGAACTTAAATCTTGGCAGCCTCATTTAATGCACAACAGGAAATCAAGTAATGACTAATCCCATAAGCTTTCTTGGTGCTGCCTGCCCATGAGTAGGAGACTAGCTGGAATAGGATGACAGTAGGATTGTATTGAGTGTCTATGGCCATTGTACAAAGTCTAGTAATCTGCAGATGAGAGAGACTCTCAGCTATGCCATTTGCTTACTCCAGAACATGTCTAGCTGATAAAAACAAGTTGATTTGCAAACTGTGTAAAACTAACAGCCTAAGAATGGACTGAACCCACACAATGGTTTAAATAGTTTCCTACACAAAACTTGCAATACACCTGGATTGTCTGAATGAAATATGACCCATTTGTTCTAGAACTGGCTATAGCAACCCATGAGTATAAACTTGAGGAAGATGATATCCTTCATCAGCTCTGGTGACCACAAGGTAGGCTATGGGATAGAAAACCATTGACCATGGAAATTAGCCCCCATTCACAAACCTGCCACATCTGTGAACAAATGAACTGTTGCAGGTATAGATTCACCTTGCCAAAGTAAGATGCTGCTGTAACAAGACAGGAACACTTACCAAATGTGCAACTGTTCCTTAGCCCTACTGGTAACCTTGATCTGGTGATGCTTCAGCCAACCCCCTTTTGTAAGTTAGCAAGTGCTGTACAAGGGTGTTGAGGAAAAAAACTGAAAGCTGCATAACTTGACCTGTTCTTACTTTGCTGTCCACCAGAAATATGGAAATACCCTCATAAACCTAAGCTAGCTTGTTAAGGGAGAGTTTAACAGACCATGACATTATATCATTCTCCATCCCTAGAAAAATTAAACCCTAGGTGGGCCCTCAGTCTTGTCCTTTGCTTGTGGCACCCCTGAGTCCCCACAAAACTGGATGAATTGCAGCATGCCTTCTTCCCCATTGCCTGTGATTAGGAAATCATCCAAGTAGTGCATGGCTGCCTGACAGGGGGGTCCTTTGCTGCCAGCAACAGTAAAGGGATAAACTGAACTTCTCAAATTTAGGGCAAGCCACAGAGCACATAGACATGGCTGTGTAAAAATAAAACTGACCCTGGAAGCACATACCAAGGAGTGGACAGTCGTCTTCACATACTGGTAGGAAGCAAAGTGTAGCCTGGATATCAAATTTCATGAGCCGTGGGTTGGAACATTCTTGATAACAATGATGGCATCACCCATTGAGGCATAGTGAACCTGAGTTTCTGCTTGGGAACTACAGTCTTTGACTGAGTTTCTTACTGGAAATGAAAGGTTGTGTATAAGCCTAAATTGTCCCTCCCATTTCTTATGTACCAAAGGAGCAATCCTGAAGAAAGGAAATGGGAGGGGGGGGGGATATGAAGGGGTCAGTAATCCTGCCAAAAGTCAACTGTGTGTCAAGCATACTGTGCAGTACCTATTCCCTGTGCACAACTGAATGCATGTTGTGACAAGCTTAAAAAGTTGGGGAAGCCGTAGACTTTAATGAAAATCCCTCCTTGAACTCCATTAGAAGTTCATTTCTGGGCTGTGGATATAGAAAACTATATAACAATTCAGTTATTCCCTGATGGGTGAATTCAGAGACCTGTTTGCCAAAAAGTAACCACTACCTCTCCCGTTAGGCTCTCTCAATACTGTCCATGGATCTGACTCCAAAACTCCACCAGGACTTTTCCTTGACATCACAATCAACAAGTTGCCACTCTGTGAACAAATGTGTGCAAAATGGTATGAGGGCCATGCACATGGTCCACTGTTAAACGCCCATCGCACCTTAGTCCTGCTCCTGTGTTTGTCCCTCCCTTCTGGAGCCGTAAACCTGGGTGTATTTATCAAAACCTTGACTCGTATCCACGTGTCATTCTTGTTACTTGGGGGACCTAGTCAATGCCTTCAACTTTCTGAATTTTTGGTAATACAAAAGCCCCAAAATCACCCCCTCCCAAAAAAAAAATATTGTGCTTTCCTGATCATGAGGAAGTAGGTCAGCAATGGAAGAGCTTGATGGAGGGGGGTATTTTTCCCACATAACTGACATAAAAAGGAAAAACTCTCCAACCCAACTGTCTCAACTATGAATCCTTGCCTTACCAAGCTGCCTGTTGCCTATTTCTGCAAGAGCAGAGGCCAAATTCTTGGATAGTGTTCCCTCTGACTCACAAAGTCACTGAATTCTATCTGAATACACTAGTTCAAATAAATCAACATATTTGCCTTTGGTAATCCTATCCTTGATTGCTGAATGTATGTGTACTGTAATGGATGGTGCTGGGGGAGGTGATCAGCCTTGGCATAGCAAAGTCTGACTGGGAACTGGAAACAAAGTTGTCAGTGACTCTGTAATACTGGAATTATTATGCTGGGAAGGAATAGGCAAATGTTGAAATGCTGCACCATTGCAAGGCCTCCCAACCCAGGCTGCCACAGTAACTCTACCGCTCCTTGTATCTGAGGTGCTACAGTAAAACCTCTCTCAATAAAAGTGTCAAACAGTTTAGCTTTGTCTTGCATAGACAGTGTATCTACAAACCCCACAAATATTCTTCTACTAACTGTCCCAGCACTTCATTGTCATTAAAATCCTCCATTGACACTGTGCCTGTGAGGGTCTGTTCATAATGACCTACTCCTTTCCTGAGACCTCACATAGATTTTAGGACATCCCAAAGGCTCTTGCATCCTGACTGCTTGGCCAGTCTTTAGAACACTAAACAGCTTCTTTGACCTCATGAGATCTCACTGTCCTAGTTTGGTTAGATGCCATACTCCGCTGGGACCCCTTCACCTAAACAGTCCTTGAAAAATGCCCTGGCTTGTTCATAGGTGTGTATTAAGCTAATGATCACAAGGGCTTTTTTAAGCCTAGCCATGCATCCCAAATCTCTGACAAGTTCCCATACTCTTAATAAGTGTAAGCAGGGGCTTTGAAGATGAAACTTTTACAAGCAGAGGTCTGGGAGATGAACCATTTACAGGCTGCCTATGTCCATTAGAGACATGGGTACCAAACTAGGGATGAATTTATTGTTCCCCATCCAGTTATCCAAGTTACCCTTGAACTAGATTATGTAGGAACTCTGCTTCACATGAACTGGGAGCCTATTCCAGAAAAGGGGCAGTCTCTGGGATACATGCCTGTCTCTCCAGCAGGCCCTGTTTATATCACTGGGCAAGGTTTAAGTCATTATAATGAACAATTCTGATTTTGTTTGTTGTGTGGATATACAGAAGGTCCATCAGAGTGGGGTGTGACAATGCTTTGTATGCTAGTCATAGATCTCCCCTCAACAGCCTGTAGGAGATAGAATACAGAGATAAGGGTTTGAGGTGACCCTCATAGGACTTGTTCCATCCTGTATATTTTAGTGAGGAACCTTTGTGGATGTTCCAGATGTTGGATGTGCCTGTGTAAGAACATACCAAAGGGGTCATCATTCTCAATGGTGGGTCTGATGAATGCTGAGTACTGTGTAACAATGACCTACTTGGACCTAGATGCCATACCTTTGTTTATACATTGCACAGCATAGAAAGATTTCTTCACTACTGTAGATATGTGATGGTCAAAGGCTAGATTACTGTCTGTTGCATCAAGTCTTAGGGTGTGTTGTCAATATGATAGTTTCCAGGGGTGGATGACTTCCCAGATGGTAGTGTTATGCATTTCTTGGCATTTAGGTTTAGTTATTGGAGCTGGCACAAGTTATTTGTCTGTGTCATCCCTTCCTGAAGAACATTAGTGTCATTGGGAGATTCTGTGACTGCTCCTAATTTGTAATCATCTGCAAATTTAGTCAGCCAGAGGCCCTTGATATTGGCCTGGACTTTGCAGGAATAGATGGTAAAAAGGAGTGGCCGCAGGACTGATCACTGAGGGATTCCACTTGTGACTGGCTTCTGTAGAGGTAGACTTCCCAGTTCTAACTTCCTGGGTCATCCACTGGGTGACATAAGAGTCTGTACCCAATCTCTTGAGTTTGTCAACAATTCCCAAGTGAGGTATTGTGTCAAATGCCTTGGCCAGATCAAGGAAGCCAGTATGAGCCATTTTGCCCTCATCATTTGCTTTGGTGACCTGCTCAAAGTAGTCCACCAGGCTGAGTATGCCTGACCTGCCCTTGCCGAAAACAAATTGGGTTGCATCCAGTGTTTGGAGGTTTCCTATGTCCTTATTGATCATTTCTATGTTAATTCTTTCCATGGCTTTGCATATGAGACTAATGAGACTTACTTGAATCAGTAAGCTTTTATGTGCTCAACATAACATGGTAACCGTTGAGAGAAGTAAGTAAGTGACAAAAAAAACTGTTATCCCCAAAGTACTTTAATGCAAGAATTGATGCTGACCAGAAAGCTGTACTACTGATGACCCATTGGATCATCATATAGCCTTAAGCTGTAAACTGGGTAAAAGCCAAAACATGCCTGAAAACTTATAACAAGTGCTCTGATGCCTAACAGCCTGGTTGACTGTAAGTTAAGGAAGCACTAAAGTACTAGCTTAATACCCTTGCATATTATTTGTGGGTATTTCTTATTCTTTTGTTAAACAGGTATTAACCATGTTTTTTGCTTTTATCTCCCTTTTTTTTTTTTTGCTGTGTTAGTACCCAAAAGTCCACATTTGCATAATCAAAGGCTTCCTAGCTCTGCATGATGGCAGTGACCAAACTCTGTCCCTTTTAGACAAAAAGCAACATCTTAACGTGGAGTGGCAACAGTAACCATTTGAAATGACAGAATATGCTAGAATAAGTCCCAAAATGCAGAGACTGAATACCGGAAAGAACTATAAATTAGAGATGCCATATCTCTGAATATTCCCTTTTCTCCAAGGTATGGCGATATCAGACTTGGTATATGTAAGTTTGGGGGGGGGGGCCCACATGGGGGGTGGTGCAGGGTGAAAAAAGAAGTCTAAAGCAGAAACATAATTTTTGAGATTCACTTTTCTAAGGTATTTTCAGTCTTTTTTTAACTGCTTTTCGGCACTCAACTTTTCAAGTACCAACATTTCAATAGGGAGTCAGTGGCAACTGCTAGTGATATCTGAAGCCAGTACGTTATCTGCAGTATAACCAGAAGTGGACAGAACACTGAGAGAAGAGAGTCCCCACTGTCTGTACTGTGATGATGATGAATCCCATCCCATAAACCTAAGAGTTTACTTCAGTCAGCCCAAGCAACAGCTGATGAGAAAACGCTACAGAAACCTGGCATTCTTTGGTGCCAAAATGCCAGTTGGTGAAACAACTGCCATAGTTTACCATTGAAAACAACATGAGACTAAATGGGACAGGCAACCACTCAGTTAACAGTGATTAATACAGAATAGAATAATTAATTAAAACAATAGCCTAGCCATACCAAATATCCAGTGAAATTCATACTGTAAACTAGTTATCTGCATGAGAAGAAATTACTTATGGACAGGCACCTATCTACTCTTATTGTTTTACTTTCCTGACGTCTTTTATATATGCATGTGTATATGCGTGTGTGTATGTGTATATAAATATATAATTTGTATACACATACACACATATGTGCACCTTCCACTATAAGAAACTGTCTAGCAGAAATCCCAACCAGTAGCTAACGGAAAATAATTTGCCAGGATAAACCCCCATAATGGTGTTAGTAAACTTAATAAACACCACAAAAATGAAAGAGGAAGTAGAGCTGAGCAGCAAGCATAACTCCACAAGACACAACAGATATGCCTAAGAACGGTTTCTATTAGGAGGGTTAAATGTCACTATTTGAAGATGTGCATAGTTTTGTGTGTTAGTATTAAGTGAATAGATCTTGGGGTGTTCTGGAGATGTTTCTTTTTTAGTTTGATAGTTTTCATTAAAACAAAAGTTTTGTAAGATATGACATAGGTTCAAATGAATATGTCAAGAAACAACTGTATAATGTTGGTATAGCCATGTAACAAAAAAGCTGAAACTAGACTTTAAAAAAAAATTGTTATACGTAACAGGTGGGAATAATAACATAATCACATTTTTCATATTTTCTTTAAATGTCAATGGTCTCACAGACATATGCAAATAAGAAAGAGTAGTAGAATGTATTAAAAATGCAGAGTGCAAATAGCAGTGCTACAGGAGACACATTTACAAAGAACTGAGCATGCGAAGTTAATAAAGAAAAGATTTCAGGATAGTATTTAGCAGAATGTCTTGAACAAAGCAAAAGGGAGTACTTATATTAATTATGAGAGGAGTTCTAATGGTGATAGAAGAAATAAAAAGGCTGATAATGGTAAATTTGTAGTAATAAGGGGCTACTGGAAACAGAGGAGGATTATGCTGGCATATATTTATATTCTACCTAAAACTGCTACTGTGGAGCTTAAAAAACGTCTGGGGAAAATTAGCTTTCAGCAGGAAATATTGCTTAAACATGGGGAGTGGAATTTGATTTGCAACAGTGAAGATGTATCTGTAGGATCTAGAAGGGAAAATATATGAAAAGAGGGTAGATTTTGAAGAAATTTATGAAAATGTTTGATATGGAAGATATGAATTCTAGGAGAGGTTCAGAGAGAATTTATACATTATTCCCAAAGGTACAAAAACTGGGCTGGGCTAGACCGAAATTATAATTCACAGGAGCATGTGCATTTAATTGAAAGCTCAACATACATCTAGTAACTACTTCAGATCATGCACCAATTACGACTAAGATAAAAATGTAGGGTAATGAAGTAAAAATTAGAAACTGGCACTTCATTCAGAGAGAGAGAAAATGTCCAGCACAATTAAAGGACGGTATAAGTCACAGTAACTAGTTATGCACTGTTGATAAAGCTTTCTTGGCCAAAGAATACTGTTGGGGGAAAAATGACATCTGAAAACGGACCTTCCATAATGAAAATGATCTTTATCTTATTAATCATACAGTGTAATTAAATATCTAAAATTTATCTCTCGATAGCTTTAAATATCTGGATTACTGGAAGTTGGGTATGGTATGTAAGAACAGATGTGTTGTTGTCCTATTCATTCTTAGTTGATTGGGTTTGATTCTGATCCTTGGATCCATCCTGGCCTTTATTTTCAAGTTTGAGGTCCTCTGCCAGCTCATGGCTAACTCCCTATCCCAGCATGCATTGGAGCCATCCTCAGATCTTGTTTGTCACTAAACAGATCGAGCGTTCATCTGCTATCTCTGGCTAAGTACACCTTTTCTTGATCTCTTCAATAATTTTTAGTTACTAATCCTTGGTTTACTATAGATTTGTAGGTTTTACTGCTGCCTGTGATATTGATTTTCATCTTTGGGCTGTTTTTGATAGTTGGCCGTCATTTTTTTTTTTTTTTGCTAGGCCTTGTGTTTCTTGCTTATTCTCTTTCCTGGCTTGTTATTAAGTATAGTTGGTGTGTGATTGGTGCACTTCATTTAAATTAGAGAACCGTACCAGAGCCCGTTTAAGTTAGAGGGCTGTGTCCTTGGTTATTTTCTGTAGAGCTTGTCATTTTTCTCTGTGTTGTGGTGTGTTGTTGTGTCAAGCCAAAAAAAAAATGTAGTTTGGTCAGCATTTTTAGAGTTTTTCGTTTTCTCTGTATCCCCTTTTCCTTAGGACTCATTTTAGTTAGAGGGTTGTGAGTTCCCTTTTTCTTGTTACTGTTGTTTTAAATTTAGCTTAAGATGTCTGGTAAGGATTCCAAACCTATATGGGATTTAAGAAGTGTGAGAGATGCAGCAAAAAGATGCCCCTCAGAGATAAGCACACCCGCTTTGGATCTGATAACGTCCACTCCCTCTGCTCCAAGTCCTCCTCCAATTCATCCACTGGATTTGGAGTTGGAAGGTCCTGAGTTGGTACTAATGAAAATGTCTGATCCGAGACCCACCACGGGTTTCACGGATCTGACCACGGCTTGGATTTCCTGGGCTCCATTGGAGTCAGAGTCTAGGAGCTGACATTCTCCAGTTGGGTCCAGAGAGGGTGAGTCAGATCGGACAGCTATCAGCTCCGACTTTGCCTCTTGGGGCCTCGGCTCGAGTGAGTTCAACTTCTACCTCATCTTTGGGTCCATCATCTTTGGTTCTGGAGGGTCCTTTGGTTTCTTTGGTCCAGGGAGTCCTTCAGATCAGGGACAAGTGGGCGTTCTGAGGTCATGAGGAGGGTGCTGCCTCCACAGATGGGTCCGCACTTCTCTATGGATGTTCCTCCCTCTAGAGCATCAGTGCCTGCGTCTTTACCCCTGCACCCACAGTGATGTACAGACCCTAGGCCTCATCCCACAGGGCATCCCTCCAATCTTCTGAAACCTTCCCAGAATACCCTTCTGAAGAGGTCCCTCTGAAGAAAACATGCAAGAAGAAGCACTTAGACTCCCCGCAGGAGTCCATGACTTTTGATACGGACGTCAATGAGGCAAAAGAGTCCCCATGGTCACCTCCTGATGATGTCTCCTTTGGAGACATTCAGGAAATGTTAAAGCAGAGAGGTGGCTGGAAGTCCACTAACCCTTCAGCAGAGGAGGTTGTATACCTGAAGGCCTTTGGGTCTCACCCTTCCACCTCTTGGGTAACTCCAACATTCGATGACCTCCTTGAGCTGGTTTCTTGAAAACCATGAGAGTCTCCAGATTCTGTGGAGCCTACTCCTAGGAGGCCAAATAAATTTATTACACCCCCCCCAACAAATCTGTTTTAGCAAAGGGAGTCCCAGTCGATGCCATGGTCGTGGCAGCAGCCACTAAGAAGGAACTCTCGGAGACATTATCTTCTGTCCATCTTTTGAAGAAGGAATCCAGGACAATAGACAGGTATGGAAAGTGCATTTTTTTCTTCGGCAACCTTTTCTCTCAGATCGCTGAACTATCTGCTGCATTTTATGAGTCTGCAGAGAGATCTATTGAAAGGGCTAGGAAATACCCTCCAAGGTTCAATAGCTGAAAAGGTTGCTGACAAAGTAACTTCTCAGCTTGCTACCTTAAACTCAGTTGTTAAGGCATCCATGAGACTCATCTCTTATGCAGCTGATGGAGAAAGTAGAGCAGCGGGTTCTGGAATTTCCCTAAGGAGACATTATTGGATGCACTTGTGTGACTTCATGGAACCCTTTAAGTCTTCCTTTGTTAATGCCCCATTTGACAGCTCATCTTTGTTTGGGCCTTAGGTAAAGGACACACTGACCAGGTGTGAACAGGAAGGAAAGACTCTGTCTGCCATAGGAGTCCATTTTCTTATACCTATTAGACCTTATCACAAAGGTCAGAAAGTTAGCAGTAAGATGTGTTTCCAAAAATCACAGAGATCTTTCCAGGACACATGTGTTGAAAGTTCCCCCAGGGGCAGAGGGGGAAGTAATAATGGAAGACACCAACCTTGTGGCAGAGGGGGTCTGCAAAATCAGGGTGACAGAATCTTTCTTTGATAGGTCCTTTCAGTGCTCCTGAAAGGAGGCCGGATTGTCCAGCTGTAGAGGCAGTTGGGGGTTGCTTATCTTTGTATCCAGAAGCCTGGCGACAACTAACAAAAGACAGATGGGTGCAAAGCAGCATATCCAGAGGTTATGTCATCCTGTTTTCCCTTCCCACTCCAAAGATGGAAAAAGTTCCAGAGGTTCCACCCAGTCAGATGGAACAGGCAACTCTGGAGATCCAAAAGTTTTTAGACAAAGGAGTCATCCAAGAAGTCTCCACAGACCAAATAGGATTCAGAACTTACTCAAGATTCTCTTTGGTTCCAAAGAAAACGGGACTGTAGACCCATTCTGGATTTCTGCATGCTAAGCAAGTCAGTAAAGAAGAGCAAGTTCCTGATGATGACACTGCAGTTGATACTCCTATTCCTCGAAAAATATGATTGGATGTGCTCTCTAGATCTCCAGGATACGTACTACCACATAAAAATGGACAGGTGATCCAGGAGTCGCTTGCACTTTCATCTGGGAGCTAGTCACTATGAGTTTCAAGCTCTGCCCTTTGGCCCCACTACAGCCCCTAGAGTGTTCACCAAATGTATGGCAGTAGTAGCAGCTCACTTGAGATGTTTAGGATTCCAGGTGTTTCCATACTTAGAAGACTGGTTCTTGACCACCACGACCAGGCATCTGTGAATCATGGCCAGAAATACAACCTTGAAACTATGCTCCCTCCTAGGGATTACCATAAACTATGAAAAATCTGCCTTAGTGCCTTCTCAGCAAGTCATCGTGTGGTATTCATAGGGGCAGAATTAGATTCAACACAAATGATGGCAGAACTCCCACCAGAAAGGGTCCAATCTGTAAAGTACCAGGTAAGATATTTTTTGAGAAGAAAGAAAGCCCCGGCAAAGATAGTTCTCAAAGATCTAGCGGTCATGGCAGCAGCAATAGTTTGTTCCCTCTAGCACGTTTATATATGAGGATTCTTCAGTGGTTGCTATCCAGTCAGTGGGTGATGCAAGAACTACCAATGTCTCACAAGGTAATTATAACAGAAACTTACAAAAAGGATCTTCGATGGTGGCTACACTCCACTCAAGTGACTATAGATTGACCATTTGTTCAGTCCCAACCAGTGGCCATGGTGACCATGGATGCCTCCCAGCTTGGGGGCGAGGGGGGGGGCATTATCTGGGAAGGACAGTCCAAGGCACCTGGCAGAACCATGAGGCCTACTTGCACATCACTGTCCTAGAGTTGAGAGTGGTGCCTTTAGCTTTGCAGGCATTTGAGGACTTTCTCCCCCTGGGAACCATTGCAATCCAGACAGACAACATGTCAGTCATATGGTATATAAACAAGCAAGGAGCAACCAGATCTTACCACCTTTGTCGAGATGCTTTGAGAGTATGGCAATGGGCAACCTCCTGCCAACACTTTCTGATAACGAACATCACGTAGAAATCCAACGCAATAGCGGACAGACTCAGCAGACCGATTCTGATGACTCACAAGTGGTCCCTGAAACAGGAAGTAGTGGAAAAAATTTCTGAAAATGGGACCAGTGTTGCAGCGATCTGTTTATGACATCCATGAATACCAAGTGCAGCAGCTGCTTGGCCCTCATCCTCCCTCTGTGAGAGTCACCAAGGGATGCACTTGTATGTGATTGGGCCCCGGATCTCCTCTACGCCTTCTCCCTTCCACTAATTCCCAAAGTCCTTCAGAAAGCTACTTGTTTGGGAAGGGACTTGATACTCATTGCTCCATACTGGCCCCATCTTCGGGAGGAGCCATGGGTTTTGGACAAAATTCTGGACCTTCTGACTCATGCATCAGGAATGCTCCACCCATCCCTTCAGATCCTTAAACTGACAGAGTGGCTGCTCTGATTCCAATGATAGCCAGGCTTCCAACCCTCACCTCTCGGGTTAAACGCATTCTAATTTCTTCTCATAATGCTTCAATGAGGAAGATTTACAAAAGCAAATAGAAAAATTCTGTTTATGGGCTGCCTATAACCACATTGATCACCTTTCTGCTCCTATTAGTTTCACCCTAGACTTCCTAGCTAAACTATTCAATGAAGGTGCAGTTGCAGCTACTGTTAGGGTTCAGCTAGCAGCGATCTCAAGCTTCCATTTGGGAGACAATGGCACTAATATAATGTCTCATAAGCTATGTAAGGCTTTTCTCAAGGGTACTCTTGTTAAGACCACCTATTAAGGACCCTGTATCACCTTGGTATCTGAATTTCATTCTATCTTGTATAGTTTTCCTCCCTTCAAACCAGCATCATCTTGCAAATTAAAAGTTTTGACCTGGAAAACCATTTTCCTGGTGGCTATCACCTCTGCTAGAGGAGTTTCAGAGTTGCAAGCGTTGTCCATACAGCCCCATATTTGCTTTTCCCTAGAGACAAGGTGTCTTTAAGAACAACCCCCTCTTTTCTACCTAAAGTGGTTTCAAAAACAAATTTGAACCAATTTATTGAGTTGCCAGTTTTTTTCCCAAATTTTGAAAACAAAGATGATTACATGTTACATCAATTGGATGAACATAGACAGTTACGTTTTTACCTGCAAAGAACTGCAGAATTCCAGAAATCTGATGAACTATTTGTTTCCTTTTCAGATTCTAAGAAAGGATCCCCTGTGTCTAAAGTTATGCTTTCTAAATGGCTGTCAGATTGTATAACCTTTGTTTACAAGTCTCAAAATAAAGAACTACCGCAAAAAGTTAAGGCTCATTCTACAAGAGCCATTGTACTTCTTCAGCCTTCCTGGCTAAGGTGCCAATTGACACTATTTGCGCTACAGCAACATGGGCCTAACCCCCATACCTTTATCACTCATTACAAAATCAATTTGGTCTCCAGGAGTAGGGCCTCCTTTGTATCCATGGTTCTGAGGAATATTCTCCCATGAGCCACCCAAGAATCAGGTTGCTAGGGATGCTGTCCCAATCAAGTAAGAATGAAGGCAAGATAGGACAACAGCACATAATGAAGTTATGTACTCACCATAACATTCCATGTGTGTTGTCCGTCTTTGCCTTCATTCTTACATCCCATCCACCTTCCCCCTTCCTTTTTATTCCTAGAAGACCAGGTCTAGTCAAATTGGATCCCCTTGACCTCCACCCTTCTTCATCAGCCTCTGAGTCCTTCCTTGGGGTTAGGCAATACGATTATAAACTTAGGACAAACAAGATCTGAGGATGGCTCCAGTGCACACACGGATAGGGAGTTAGCCACAAACTGGCAGAGGACCTCGAGCTTGGAAATATAGGCCGAGATGGATCCATGGATTGGATCTGAACCAAATCAATTAAGAAAGAAGGCAAAGATGGAGCATACACATGGAATGTTACAGTGAGTACATAACTTCTTTTTTTATTTTACTTTGTTTGGAGTGGCTGATTTGAAGTACATATTTTAGTCTTATTGTCACTGACTTTGTTAGAGCACGGAGTG